>NC_092725.1:6976737-7084237 GCF_047496885.1 Scyliorhinus torazame | reverse complement strand
ACACAGGAACAGGAGGAGGCCCATTCAGCCCCTCTCCAGCCTGTTACACAGGAACAGGAGGAGGCCCATTCAGCCCCTCTCCAGCCTGTTACACAGGAACAGGAGGAGGCCCATTCAGCCCCTCTCCAGCCTGTTACACAGGAACAGGAGGAGGCCCATTCAGCCCCTCTCCAGCCTGTTACACAGGAACAGGAGGAGGCCCATTCAGCCCCTCTCCAGCCTGTTACACAGGAACAGGAGGAGGCCCATTCAGCCCCACTCCAGCCCGTTACACAGGAACAGGAGGAGGCCATCCAGGCCCTCCAGTCTGCACTCTGGTGGTGTTGGGGTGCTCAGAATAAGGGATCGATCATTTTGGCCTGGGAAAGAGTGGAAATGGCTTTGCTCGGAGGGGTGGGGGCAACTAGGTGGGGTGGGTAACTATGGGGAGCTTCACCAGCGAGACTGCTTCAACCTGAAACCCATCTTCATTTCAGAGCAGAAACATGAAGCGCACAGCAAGAGGATCGCCCGAATGATGAGGTAACTTTATAATCCAACATTCGCTCGCTTCTGAGAAACCACAAATTGGCTTCAGGTCAGAGACTCCCTTCTCCCAGGCCATTCCACCCTGACTGGATCTCGTAACTTCCATCTCTCTCCCTCTGTCTCTCTCTCTCTCTCTCTCTCTCTCCCTCTGTCTCTCTCTCTCTCCCTCTGTCTCTCTCTCTCTCTCCCTCTGTCTGTCTCTCTCTCTCTCTCCCTCTGTCTCTCTCTCTCTCTCCCTCTGTATCCATCTCTCCCTATCTCTATCTCTCTCTCTTCCTCTGTCTCTCTCACCCTCTGTCTCTCTCTCTCTCTCTCTCCCTATCTCTAGCTCTCTCTCTCTCCCTCTGTCTCTCCCTCCCTGTCTACCTCTCCCAGTCTCTCTCTATAACTCCCTGTCTCTCTCACTCCCTGTCTGTCTCTCTCCATGACTCTATCTCTCCCTGTCTCTCTCTCTCACTCTCTCTCTCTCTCTCTGTCTCTCTCTCTCTCTGTCTCTCCCTGTCTCTCCCTCTCCCTGTCTATCTCTATCTCTCCCTGTCTCTCTCTCTCTCTCCCTGTCTCTATCTCTCTGTGTCTTTCTCTCTCTGTCTCTCTCTGTCTCTCTCTCTCTGTCTCTCTCTCCCTGTCTCTCTCTGTCTCTGTCTCTCACTGTCTCTATCTCTCCCTGTCTCTCTCTCTCTGTCTCTCGCTCTCTGTCTCTCTCTCTCTCTCTCTCTGTCTCTCTCTCTGTCTCTCTCTCTCTGTCTCTCTCTCTCTGTCTCTCTCGGTCTCTCTCTCGGTCTCTCTCTCTCGGTCTCTCTCTCCCTGTCTCTCTCTCTCCCTGTCTCTCTCTCTCCCTGTCTCTCTCTCTCTGTCTCTCTCTCTCTGTCTCTCTCGGTCTCTCTCTCGGTCTCTCTCTCTCGGTCTCTCTCTCCCTGTCTCTCTCTCTCCCTGTCTCTCTCTCTCTGTCTCTCTCTCTCTGTCTCTCTCTCTCCCTGTCTCTCTCTCTCTGTCTCTCTCTCTCTGTCTCTCTCTCTCTGTCTCTCTCTCTCTGTCTCTCTCTCTCTCTCGGTCTCTCTCTCTGTCTCTCTCTCTCCCTGTCTCTATATCTTCCATGCAGTCATTCTTCACTCACTAGACCTCTTTGTGAATCTGTCTTCTCTTTATTACAACAGCAGTTTTTTCAGGAAGGCAACAGTCTCGGATATACCGCCCACTGGGTCCGACACCAACAAGGTCTCCACAATGGGGCGAGGTGAGTGAAAAAACCATCAGACGCTCCGCACTGTCAGAGGGTCAGTACTGAGGGAGTGCCGCACTGTCAGAGGGTCAGTACTGAGGGAGTGCTGCACTGTCAGAGGGTCAGTACTGAGGGAGTGCCGCACTGTCAGAGGGTCAGTACTGAGGGAGTGCCGCACTGTCAGAGGGTCAGTACTGAGGGAGTGCCGCACTGTCAGAGGGTCAGTACTGCGGGAGTGCTGCACTGTCAGAGGGTCAGTACTGAGGGAGTGCCGCACTGTCAGAGGGTCAGTACTGAGGGAGCGCCGCACTGTCAGAGGGTCAGTACTGAGGGAGTGCTGCACTGTCAGAGGGTCAGTACTGCGGGAGTGCCGCACTGTCAGAGGCTCAGTACTGCGGGAGTGCTGCACTGTCAGAGGGTCAGTACTGAGGGAGTGCCGCACTGTCAGAGGGTCAGTACTGCGGGAGTGCTGCACTGTCAGAGGGTCAGTACTGAGGGAGTGCCGCACTGTCAGAGGGTCAGTACTGAGGGAGCGCCGCACTGTCAGAGGGTCAGTACTGAGGGAGTGCTGCACTGTCAGAGGGTCAGTACTGAGGGAGTGCTGCACTGTCAGAGGGTCAGTGCTGAGGGAGTGCCGCACTGTCAGAGGGTCAGTACTGAGGGAGTGCCGCACTGTCAGAGGGTCAGTACTGAGGGAGTGCCGCACTGTCAGAGGGTCAGTACTGAGGGAGTGCCGCACTGTCAGAGGGTCAGTACTGAGGGAGTGCTGCACTGTCAGAGGGTCAGTACTGAGGGAGTGCTGCACTGTCAGAGGGTCAGTGCTGAGGGAGTGCCGCACTGTCAGAGGGTCAGTACTGAGGGAGTGCCGCACTGTCAGAGGGTCAGTACTGAGGGAGTGCCGCACTGTCAGAGGGTCAGTACTGAGGGAGTGCTGCACTGTCAGAGGGTCAGTACTGAGGGAGTGCTGCACTGTCAGAGGGTCAGTACTGAGGGAGTGCCGCACTGTCAGAGAGTCAGTACTGAGGGAGTGCTGCACTGTCAGAGGGTCAGTACTGAGGGAGTGCCGCACTGTCAGAGGGTCAGTACTGAGGGAGTGCCGCACTGTCAGAGGGTCAGTACTGAGGGAGTGCCGCACTGTCAGAGGGTCAGTACTGAGGGAGTGCCGCACTGTCAGAGGGTCAGTACTGAGGGAGTGCCGCACTGTCAGAGGGTCAGTACTGAGGGAGTGCCGCACTGTCAGAGGGTCAGCACTGAGGGAGTGTCGCACTGTCAGAGGGTCAGTACTGAGGGAGTGCCGCACTGTCAGAGGGTCAGTACTGAGGGAGTGCTGCACTGTCAGAGGGTCAGTACTGAGGGGGCTCTGCACTGTCGGAGGGTCAGTACTGAGGGAGTGTCGCACTGTCAGAGGATCAGTACTGAGGGAGTGCCGCACTGTCAGAGGGTCAGTACTGAGGGAGTGCCGCACTGTCAGAGGGTCAGAATTGAGGGAGCTCTGCACTGTCGGAGGGTCAGTACTGAGGGAGTGTCGCACCGTCAGAGGGTCAGTACTGAGGGAGTGCTGCACTGTCAGAGGGTCAGTACTGAGGAAGCGCTGCACTGTCAGAGGGTCAGTACTGAGGGAGTGCCGCACTGTCAGAGGGTCAGTACTGAGGGAGTGCCGCACTGTCAGAGGGTCAGTACTGAGGGAGTGCCGCACTGTCAGAGTGTCAGTAGTGAGGGAGTGCCGCACTGTCAGAGGGTCAGTACTGAGGGAGCGCCGCACTGTCAGAGGCTCAGTCCTGAGGGAGCGCCGCACTGTCAGAGGGTCAGTACTGACGGAGTGCCGCACTGTCAGAGGGTCAGTACTGAGGGAGCTCCGCACTGTGAGAGGGTCAGCACTGAGGGAGTGCCGCACTGTCAGAGGGTCAGTACTGAGGGAGTGTCGCACTGTCAGAGGGTCAGCACTGAGGGAGCTCCGCACTGTCAGAGGGTCAGCGCTGAGGGAGTGCGGCACTGTCAGAGGGTCAGTACTGAGGGAGTGCCGCACTGTCAGAGGGTCAGTACTGAGGGAGTGCCGCACTGTCAGAGGGTCAGTACTGAGGGAGTGTCGCACTGTCAGAGGGTCAGTACTGAGGGAGCTCCGCACTGTCAGAGGGTCAGCACTGAGGGAGCTCCGCACTGTCAGAGTGTCAGCACTGAGGGAGTGTCGCACTGTCAGAGGGTCAGTACTGAGGGAGCTCCGCACTGTCAGAGGGTCAGCACTGAGGGAGTGCGGCACTGTCAGAGGGTCAGTACTGAGGGAGCGCCGCACTGTCAGAGGGTCAGTACTGAGGGAGCGCTGCACTGTCAGATGATCAGTACTGAGGGAGCGCCGCACTGTCAGAGGGTCAGTACTGAGGGAGTGCTGCACCGTCAGAGGGCCAGTACTGAGGGAGTGCGGCACTGTCAGAGGGTCAGTACTGAGGGAGTGCCGCACTGTCAGAGTGTCAGTACTGAGGGAGTGCTGCACTGTCAGAGAGTCAGTACTGAGGGAGTGCTGCACTGTCAGAGGGTCAGTACTGAGGGAGTGCCGCACTGTCAGAGGGTCAGTACTGAGGGAGTGCTGCACTGTCAGAGGGTCAGTACTGAGGGAGTGCCGCACTGTCAGAGGGTCAGTACTGAGGGAGTGCCGCACTGTCAGAGGGTCAGCACTGAGGGAGTGCCGCACTGTCAGAGGGTCAGTACTGAGGGAGTGCAGCACTGTCAGAGGGTCAGTACTGAGGGAGTGCCGCACTGTCAGAGGGTCAGTACTGAGGGAGTGCCGCACTGTCAGAGGGTCAGTACTGAGGGAGTGCTGCACTGTCAGAGGGTCAGTACTGAGGGAGCGCCGCACTGTCAGAGGGTCAGTACTGAGGGAGTGCCGCACTGTCAGAGGGTCAGTACTGAGGGAGTGCCGCACTGTCAGAGGGTATGTACTGAGGGAGCGCTGCACTGTCAGAGGCTCGGTACTGTGGGAGTGCTGCACTGTCAGAGGGTCAGTACTGAGGGAGTGCAGCACTGTCAGAGGGTCAGTACTGAGGGAGTGCCGCACTGTCAGAGGGTCAGTACTGAGGGAGTGCCGCACTGTCAGAGGGTCAGTACTG
The DNA here is from genome assembly GCF_047496885.1 of Scyliorhinus torazame. Taxonomy (NCBI): domain Eukaryota; kingdom Metazoa; phylum Chordata; class Chondrichthyes; order Carcharhiniformes; family Scyliorhinidae; genus Scyliorhinus; species Scyliorhinus torazame. Next base: position 7,079,389 of record NC_092725.1, on the reverse strand, counting down.
AGGGAGTGCTGCACTGTCAGAGGGTCAGTACTGAGGGAGCGCCGCACTGTCAGAGGGTCAGTACTGAGGGAGTGCCGCACTGTCAGAGGGTCAGTACTGAGGGAGTGCCGCACTGTCAGAGGGTCAGTACTGAGGGAGCGCCGCACTGTCAGAGGGTCAGTACAGAGGGAGTACCGCACTGTCAGAGGGTCAGTACTGAGGGAGTGCTGCACTGTCAGAGGGTCAGTACTGAGGGAGTGCTGCATTGTCAGAGGGTCAGTACTGAGGGAGTGCTGCACTGTCAGAGGGTCAGTACTGAGGGAGCGCCGCACTGTCAGAGGGTCAGTACTGAGGGAGTGCGGCACTGTCAGAGGGTCAGTACTGAGGGAGTGCCGCACTGTCAGAGGGTCAGTACTGAGGGAGCGCCGCACTGTCAGAGGGTCAGTACTGAGGGAGTGCCGCACTGTCAGAGGGTCAGTACTGAGGGAGCGCCGCACTGTCAGAGGGTCAGTACTGAGGGAGTGCTGCACTGTCAGAGAGTCAGTACTGAGGGAGCGCCGCACTGTCAGAGGGTCAGTACTGAGGGAGTGCCGCATTGTCAGAGGGTCAGTACTGAGGGAGTGCCGCACTGTCAGAGGGTCAGTACTGAGGGAGCGCCGCACTGTCAGAGGGTCAGTACTGAGGGAGTGCCGCTCTGTCAGAGGGTCAGTACTGAGGGAGTGCCGCACTGTCAGAGGGTCAGTACTGAGGGAGTGCCGCACTGTCAGAGGGTCAGTACTGAGGGAGTGCTGCACTGTCAGAGGGTCAGTACTGAGGGAGTGCTGCACTCTCAAAGGGTCAGTACTGAGGGAGTGCCGCACTTTCAGAGGGTCAGTACTGAGGGAGTGCTGCACTGTCAGACGGTCAGTACTGAGGGAGTGCTGCACTGTCAGAGGGTCAGTACTGGGGGAGTGCCGCACTGTCAGCGGGTCAGTACTGAGGGAGTGCCGCACTGTCATTGGGTCAGTACTGAGGGAGTGCCGCACTGTCAGAGGTTCAGTACTGAGGGAGTGCTGCACTGTCAGAGGGTCAGTACTTAGGGCGTGCCGCACTGTCAGAGGGTCAGTACTGAGGGAGGGAGTGCCGCACTGTCAGAGGGTCAGTACTGAGGGAGTGCCTCACTGTCAGAGGGTCAGTACTGAGGGAGTGCCGCACTGTCAGAGGGTCAGTACTGAGGGAGTGCTGCCCTGTCCGAGGGTCATTACTGAGGGCGTGCTGCACTGTCAGAGGGTCAGTACAGAGGGAGTGCCGCACTGTCAGAGGGTCAGTACTGAGGGAGTGCTGCACTGTCAGAGGGTCACTACTGAGGGAGTGCCGCACTGTCAGAGGGTCAGTACTGAGGGAGTGCTGCACTGTCAGAGGGTCAGTACTGAGGGAGTGCTGCACTGTCAGAGGGTCAGTACTGAGGGAGTGCCGCACTGTCAGAGGGTCAGTACTGAGGGGGCGCCGCACTGTCAGAGGGTCAGTACTGAGGGAGTGCTGCCCTGTCAGAGGGCCAGTACTGAGGGAGTGCCGCACCGTCAGAGGGTCAGTACTGAGGGAGCGGCGCTCTGTCAGAGGGTCAGTACTGAGGGAGTGCCGCTCTGTCAGAGGGTCAGTCCTGAGGGAGTGCTGCACTGTCAGAGGGTCAGTACTGAGGGACTGCCGCACTGTCAGAGGGTCAGTCCTGAGGGAGTGCTGCACTGTCAGAGGGTCAGTACTAAGGGAGTGCTGCACTGTCAGAGGGTCAGTACTGAGGGAGTGCTGCACTGTCAGAGGGTCAGTACTGAGGGAGTGCCGCACTGTCAGAGGGTCAGTACTGAGGGAGTGCCGCACTGTCAGAGGATCAGTACTGAGGGAGTGCTGCACTGTCAGAGGGTCAATACTGAGGGAGCGCCGCACTGTCAGAGGGTCAGTACTGAGGGAGCGGCGCACTGTCAGAGGGTCAGTACTGAGGGAGTGCCGCACTGTCAGAGGGTCAGTACTGAGGGAGTGCTGCACTGTCAGAGGATCAGTACTGAGGGAGTGCTGCACTGTCAGAGGGTCAGTACTGAGGGAGCGCCGCACTGTCAGAGGGCCAGTACTGAGGGAGGGCCGCACTGTCAGAGGGTCAGTACTGAGGGAGCGCCGCACTGTCAGAGGGTCAGCACTGAGGGAGCGCCGCACTGTCAGAGGGTCAGCACTGAGGGAGTGCCGCACTGTCAGAGGGTCAGCACTGAGGGAGTGCCGCACTGTCAGAGGGTCAGTACTGAGGGAGTGCCACACTGTCAGAGGGTCAGTACTGAGGGAGTGCCGCACTGTCAGAGAGTCAGTAATGAGGGAGTGCTGCTCTGTCAGAGGGTCAGGACTGAGGGACTGCCGCACTGTCAGAGGGTCAGTACTGGGGGAGTGCCGCACTGTCAGAGGGTCAGTACTGAGGGAGTGCCGCACTGTCAGAGGGTCAGTACTGAGGGAGTGCCGCACTGTCACAGGGTCAGTACTGAGGGAGCGCCGCACTGTCAGAGAGTCAGTACTGAGGGAGTGCCGCACTGTCACAGGGTCAGTACTGAGGGAGTGCCGCACTGTCACAGGGTCAGTACTGAGGGAGTGCCGCACTGTGACAGGGTCAGCACTGAGGGAGTGCTGCACTGTCAGAGCGTCAGTGCTGAGGGATTGCCGCACTGTCAGAGGGTCAGTACTGAGGGAGTGCCGCACTGTCACAGGGTCAGTACTGAGGGAGCGCCGCACTGTCAGAGGGTCAGTACTGAGGGAGTGCCGCACTGTCACTGGGTCAGTACTGAGGGAGTGCCGCACTGTCACAGGGTCAGTACTGAGGGAGAGTTGCACTGTCAGAGGGTCAGTACTGAGGGAGTGCCGCACTGTCACAGGGTCAGTACTGAGGGAGTGCCGCACTGTCACAACGTCAGTACTGAGGGAGTGCCGCACTGTCACAGGGTCAGTACTGAGGGAGCGCCGCACTGTCAGAGGGTCAGTACTGAGGGAGTGCCGCACTGTCACTGGGTCAGTACTGAGGGAGTGCCGCACTGTCACAGGGTCAGTACTGAGGGAGCGCCGCACTGTCAGATGGTCAGTACTGAGGGAGAATTGCACTGTCACAGGGTCAGTACTGAGGGAGTGCCGCACTGTCAGAGGGTCAGTACTGAGTGAGTGCCGCACTGTCACAGGGTCAGCACTGAGGGAATGCCGCACTGTCAGAGGGTCAGTACTGAGGGAGTGCTGCACTGTCAGAGCGTCAGTGCTGAGGGAGTGCCGCACTGTCAGAGGGTCAGTACTGAGGGAGCGCCGCACTGTCAGAGGGTCAGTTCAGATGGAGTCCCGCACTGTCAGAGGGTCAGTACTGAGGGAGTGCTGCACTGTCAGAGGGTCAGTACTGAGGGAGTGCTGCATTGTCAGAGGGTCAGTACTGAGGGAGTGCTGCACTGTCAGAGGGTCAGTACTGAGGGAGCGCCGCACTGTCAGAGGGTCAGTACTGAGGGAGTGCGGCACTGTCAGAGGGTCAGTACTGAGGGAGTGCCGCACTGTCAGAGGGTCAGTACTGAGGGAGCGCCGCACTGTCAGAGGGTCAGTACCGTGGGAGTGCTGCACTGTCAGAGGGTCAGTACTGAGGGAGTGTCGCACTGTCAGAGGGTCAGTACTGAGGGAGTGCTGCACTGTCAGAGGGTCAGTACTGAGGGAGCGCCGCACTGTCAGAGGGTCAGTACTGAGGGAGTGCGGCACTGTCAGAGGGTCAGTACTGAGGGAGTGCCGCACTGTCAGAGGGTCAGTACTGAGGGAGCGCCGCACTGTCAGAGGGTCAGTACCGTGGGAGTGCTGCACTGTCAGAGGGTCAGTACTGAGGGAGTGCTGCACTGTCAGAGGGTCAGTACTGAGGGAGTGCTGCACTGTCAGAGAGTCAGTACTGAGGGAGCGCCGCACTGTCAGAGGGTCAGTACTGAGGGAGTGCCGCATTGTCAGAGGGTCAGTACTGAGGGAGTGCCGCACTGTCAGAGTGTCAGTACTGAGGGAGCGCCGCACTGTCAGAGGGTCAGTACTGAGGGAGTGCTGCTCTGTCAGAGGGTCAGTACTGAGGGAGCGCCGCACTGTCAGAGGGTCAGTACCGAGTGTGTGCCGCTCTGTCAGAGGGTCAGTACTGAGTGAGTGCTGCACTGTCAGAGGGTCAGTACTGAGGGAGTGCTGCATTGTCAGAGGGTCAGTACTGAGGGAGCGCCGCACTGTCAGAGGGTCAGTACTGAGGGAGTGCTGCACTGTCAGAGGGTCAGTACTGAGGGAGTGCCGCACTGTCAGAGGGTCAGTATGAGGGAGTGCTGCACTGTCAGAGGGTCAGTACTGAGGGAGTGCCGCACTGTCAGAGGGTCAGTACTGAGGGAGTGCCGCACTGTCAGGGCGTCAGTACTGAGGGAGTGCTGCACTGTCAGAGGGTCAGTACTGAGGGAGTGCCGCACTGTCAGAGGGTCAGTACTGAGGGAGTGCTGCACTGTCAGACGGTCAGTACTGAGGGAGTGCTGCACTGTCAGAGGGTCAGTTCTGGGGGAGTGCTGCACTCTCAGAGGGTCAGTACTGAGGGAGTGCCGCACTTTCAGAGGGTCAGTACTGAGGGAGTGCTGCACTGTCAGACGGTCAGTACTGAGGGAGTGCTGCACTGTCAGAGGGTCAGTACTGGGGGAGTGCCGCACTGTCAGAGGGTCAGTACTGAGGGAGTGCCGCACTGTCAGTGGGTCAGTACTGAGGGAGTGCCGCACTGTCAGAGGTTCAGTACTGAGGGAGTGCTGCACTGTCAGAGGGTCAGTACTTAGGGCGTGCCGCACTGTCAGAGGGTCAGTACTGAGGGAGCGCCGCACTGTCAGAGGGTCAGTGCTGAGGGAGTGCCGCACTGTCAGAGGGTCAGTACTGAGGGAGTGCCGCACTGTCAGAGGGTCAGTACTGAGGGAGTGCCGCACTGTCAGGGCGTCAGTACTGAGGGAGTGCTGCACTGTCAGAGGGTCAGTACTGAGGGAGTGCCGCACTGTCAGAGGGTCAGTACTGAGGGAGTGCTGCACTGTCAGAGGGTCAGTACTGGGGGAGTGCTGCACTGTCAGAGGGTCAGTACTGAGGGAGTGCCGCACTGTCAGAGGGTCAGTACTGAGGGAGTGCCGCACTGTCAGAGGGTCAGTACTGAGGGAGTGCTGCACTGTCAGACGGTCAGTACTGAGGGAGTGCTGCACTGTCAGAGGGTCAGTACTGGGGGAGTGCTGCACTCTCAGAGGGTCAGTACTGAGGGAGTGCCGCACTTTCAGAGGGTCAGTACTGAGGGAGTGCTGCACTGTCAGACGGTCAGTACTGAGGGAGTGCTGCACTGTCAGAGGGTCAGTACTGGGGGAGTGCCGCACTGTCAGAGGGTCAGTACTGAGGGAGTGCCGCACTGTCAGTGGGTCAGTACTGAGGGAGTGCCGCACTGTCAGAGGTTCAGTACTGAGGGAGTGCCGCACTGTCAGAGGGTCAGTACTGAGGGAGCGCTGCACTGTCAGAGGGTCAGTACTGAGGGAGTGCCGCACTGTCAGAGGGTCAGTACTGAGGGAGTGCCGCACTGTCAGAGGGTCAGTACTGAGGGAGTGCCGCACTGTCAGAGGGTCAGTACTGAGGGAGCGCCGCACTGTCAGAGGGTCAGTACCGTGGGAGTGCTGCACTGTCAGAGGGTCAGTACTGAGGGAGTGTCGCACTGTCAGAGGGTCAGTACTGAGGGAGTGCTGCACTGTCAGAGGGTCAGTACTGAGGGAGCGCCGCACTGTCAGAGGGTCAGTACTGAGGGAGTGCGGCACTGTCAGAGGGTCAGTACTGAGGGAGTGCCGCACTGTCAGAGGGTCAGTACTGAGGGAGCGCCGCACTGTCAGAGGGTCAGTACCGTGGGTGTGCTGCACTGTCAGAGGGTCAGTACTGAGGGAGTGTCGCACTGTCAGAGGGTCAGTACTGAGGGAGCGTCGCACTGTCAGAGGGTCAGTACTGAGGGAGCACCGCACTGTCAGAGGGTCAGTACTGAGGGAGTGCTGCACTGTCAGAGAGTCAGTACTGAGGGAGCGCCGCACTGTCAGAGGGTCAGTACTGAGGGAGTGCCGCATTGTCAGAGGGTCAGTACTGAGGGAGTGCCGCACTGTCAGAGTGTCAGTACTGAGGGAGCGCCGCACTGTCAGAGGGTCAGTACTGAGGGAGTGCCGCACTGTCAGAGGGTCAGTACCGAGTGTGTGCCGCTCTGTCAGAGGGTCAGTACTGAGTGAGTGCTGCACTGTCAGAGGGTCAGTACTGAGGGAGTGCCGCACTGTCAGAGGGTCAGTACTGAGGGAGTGCTGCACTGTCAGAGGGTCAGTACTGAGGGAGTGCCGCACTGTCAGAGGGTCAGTACTGAGGGAGTGCTGCACTGTCAGAGGGTCAGTACTGAGGGAGTGCTGCATTGTCAGAGGGTCAGTACTGAGGGAGCGCCGCACTGTCAGAGGGTCAGTACTGAGGGAGTGCTGCACTGTCAGAGGGTCAGTACTGAGGGAGTGCCGCACTGTCAGAGGGTCAGTATGAGGGAGTGCTGCACTGTCAGAGGGTCAGTACTGAGGGAGTGCCGCACTGTCAGAGGGTCAGTACTGAGGGAGTGCCGCACTGTCAGGGCGTCAGTACTGAGGGAGTGCTGCACTGTCAGAGGGTCAGTACTGAGGGAGTGCCGCACTGTCAGAGGGTCAGTACTGAGGGAGTGCTGCACTGTCAGACGGTCAGTACTGAGGGAGTGCTGCACTGTCAGAGGGTCAGTTCTGGGGGAGTGCTGCACTCTCAGAGGGTCAGTACTGAGGGAGTGCCGCACTTTCAGAGGGTCAGTACTGAGGGAGTGCTGCACTGTCAGACGGTCAGTACTGAGGGAGTGCTGCACTGTCAGAGGGTCAGTACTGGGGGAGTGCCGCACTGTCAGAGGGTCAGTACTGAGGGAGTGCCGCACTGTCAGTGGGTCAGTACTGAGGGAGTGCCGCACTGTCAGAGGTTCAGTACTGAGGGAGTGCTGCACTGTCAGAGGGTCAGTACTTAGGGCGTGCCGCACTGTCAGAGGGTCAGTACTGAGGGAGCGCCGCACTGTCAGAGGGTCAGTGCTGAGGGAGTGCCGCACTGTCAGAGGGTCAGTACTGAGGGAGTGCCGCACTGTCAGAGGGTCAGTACTGAGGGAGTGCCGCACTGTCAGGGCGTCAGTACTGAGGGAGTGCTGCACTGTCAGAGGGTCAGTACTGAGGGAGTGCCGCACTGTCAGAGGGTCAGTACTGAGGGAGTGCTGCACTGTCAGACGGTCAGTACTGAGGGAGTGCTGCACTGTCAGAGGGTCAGTACTGGGGGAGTGCTGCACTGTCAGAGGGTCAGTACTGAGGGAGTGCCGCACTGTCAGAGGGTCAGTACTGAGGGAGTGCTGCACTGTCAGACGGTCAGTACTGAGGGAGTGCTGCACTGTCAGAGGGTCAGTACTGGGGGAGTGCTGCACTGTCAGACGGTCAGTACTGAGGGAGTGCTGCACTGTCAGAGGGTCAGTACTGGGGGAGTGCCGCACTGTCAGAGGGTCAGTACTGAGGGAGTGCCGCACTGTCAGAGGTTCAGTACTGAGGGAGTGCCGCACTGTCAGAGGGTCAGTACTGAGGGAGTGCTGCACTGTCAGAGGGTCAGTACTGAGGGAGTGCTGCACTGTCAGAGGGTCAGTGCTGAGGGAGTGCCGCACTGTCAGAGGGTCAGTACTGAGGGAGTGCCGCACTGTCAGAGGGTCAGTACTGAGGGAGTGCCGCACTGTCAGAGGGTCAGTACTGAGGGAGTGCTGCACTGTCAAAGGGTCAGTACTGAGGGAGTGCTGCACTGTCAGAGGGTCAGTACTGAGGGAGTGCCGCACTGTCAGAGGGTCAGTACTGAGGGAGTGCCGCACTGTCAGAGGGTCAGTACTGAGGGAGTGCTGCACTGTCAGAGGGTCAGTACTGAGGGAGTGCCGCACTGTCAGAGGGTCAGTACTGAGGGAGTGCTGCACTGTCAGAGGGTCAGTACTGAGGGAGTGCTGCACTGTCAGAGGGTCAGTACTGAGGGAGTGCTGCACTGTCAGAGGGTCAGTACTGAGGGAGTGCCGCACTGTCAGAGGGTCAGTACTGAGGGAGTGCCGCACTGTCAGAGGGTCAGTACTGAGGGAGTGCCGCACTGTCAGAGAGTCAGTACTGAGGGAGTGCTGCACTGTCAGAGGGTCAGTACTGAGGGAGTGCCGCACTGTCAGAGGGTCAGTACTGAGGGAGTGCCGCACTGTCAGAGGGTCAGTACTGAGGGAGTGCCGCACTGTCAGAGGGTCAGTACTGGGTGAGCGCCGCACTGTCAGAGGGTCAGTACTGAGGGAGTGCCGCACTGTCAGAGGGTCAGTACTGAGGGAGTGCTGCACTGTCAGAGGGTCAGTACTGAGGGAGTGCCGCACTGTCAGAGGGTCAGTACTGAGGGAGCGCCGCACTGTCAGAGGGTCAGTACCGTGGGAGTGCTGCACTGTCAGAGGGTCAGTACTGAGGGAGTGTCGCACTGTCAGAGGGTCAGTACTGAGGGAGTGCTGCACTGTCAGAGGGTCAGTACTGAGGGAGCGCCGCACTGTCAGAGGGTCAGTACTGAGGGAGTGCGGCACTGTCAGAGGGTCAGTACTGAGGGAGTGCCGCACTGTCAGAGGGTCAGTACTGAGGGAGCGCCGCACTGTCAGAGGGTCAGTACCGTGGGAGTGCTGCACTGTCAGAGGGTCAGTACTGAGGGAGTGTCGCACTGTCAGAGGGTCAGTACTGAGGGAGCGTCGCACTGTCAGAGGGTCAGTACTGAGGGAGTGCCGCACTGTCAGAGGGTCAGTACTGAGGGAGTGCTGCACTGTCAGAGGGTCAGTACTGAGGGAGTGCTGCTCTGTCAGAGGGTCAGTACTGAGGGAGTGCTGCACTGTCAGACGGTCAGTACTGAGGGAGTGCTGCACTGTCAGAGGGTCAGTACTGGGGGAGTGCCGCACTGTCAGAGGGTCAGTACTGAGGGAGTGCCGCACTGTCAGAGGGTCAGTACTGAGGGAGTGCCGCACTGTCAGAGGGTCAGTACTGAGGGAGAGCCGCACTGTCAGAGGGTCAGTACTGAGGGAGCGTCGCACTGTCAGAGGGTCAGTACTGAGGGAGTGCCGCACTGTCAGAGGGTCAGTACTGAGGGAGCGTCGCACTGTCAGAGGGTCAGTACTGAGGGAGTGCCGCACTGTCAGAGGGTCAGTACTGAGGGAGTGCTGCACTGTCAGAGGGTCAGTACTGAGGGAGTGCTGCTCTGTCAGAGGGTCAGTACTGAGGGAGTGCTGCACTGTCAGACGGTCAGTACTGAGGGAGTGCTGCACTGTCAGAGGGTCAGTACTGGGGGAGTGCCGCACTGTCAGAGGGTCAGTACTGAGGGAGTGCCGCACTGTCAGAGGGTCAGTACTGAGGGAGTGCCGCACTGTCAGAGGGTCAGTACTGAGGGAGAGCCGCACTGTCAGAGGGTCAGTACTGAGGGAGTGCTGCACTGTCAGAGGGTCAGTACTGAGGGAGTGCCGCACTGTCAGAGGGTCAGTACTGAGGGAGTGCTGCACTGTCAGAGGGTCAGTACTGAGGGAGTGCCGCACTGTCAGAGGGTCAGTACTGAGGGAGTGCTGCACTGTCAGAGGGTCTGTACTGAGGGAGTGCCGCACTGTCAGAGGGTCAGTACTGAGGGAGTGCTGCACTGTCAGAGGGTCAGTACTGAGGGAGTGCCGCACTGTCAGAGGGTCAGTACTGAGGGAGTGCCGCACTGTCAGAGGGTCAGTACTGAGGGAGTGCCGCACTGTCAGAGGGTCAGTACTGAGGGAGTGCCGCACTGTCAGAGGGTCAGTACTGAGGGAGTGCCGCACTGTCAGAGAGTCAGTACTGAGGGAGTGCCGCACTGTCAGAGGGTCAGTGCTGAGGGAGTGCTGCACTGTCAGAGGGTCAGTACTGAGGGAGTGCTGCACTGTCAGAGGGTCAGTACTGAGGGAGCGTCGCACTGTCAGAGGGTCAGTACTGAGGGAGTGCTGCCCTGTCAGAGGGTCAGTACTGAGGGAGTGCAGCACTGTCAGAGGGTCAGTACTGAGGGAGTGCCGCACTGTCAGAGGGTCAGTACTGAGGGAGTGCCGCACTGTCAGAGGGTCAGTACTGAGGGAGTGCCGCACTGTCAGAGGGTCAGTACTGAGGGAGTGCCGCACTGTCAGAGAGTCAGTACTGAGGGAGTGCCGCACTGTCAGAGGGTCAGTGCTGAGGGAGTGCTGCACTGTCAGAGGGTCAGTACTGATGGAGTGCTGCACTGTCAGAGGGTCAGTACTGAGGGAGCGTCGCACTGTCAGAGGGTCAGTACTGAGGGAGTGCTGCCCTGTCAGAGGGTCAGTACTGAGGGAGTGCAGCACTGTCAGAGGGTCAGTACTGAGGGAGTGCCGCACTGTCAGAGGGTCAGTACTGAGGGAGTGCCGCACTGTCAGAGGGTCAGTACTGAGGGAGTGCCGCACTGTCAGAGGGTCAGTACTGAGGGAGTGCCGCACTGTCAGAGAGTCAGTACTGAGGGAGTGCCGCACTGTCAGAGGGTCAGTGCTGAGGGAGTGCTGCACTGTCAGAGGGTCAGTACTGAGGGAGTGCTGCACTGTCAGAGGGTCAGTACTGAGGGAGTGCCGCACTGTCAGAGGGTCAGTACTGAGGGAGAGCTGCACTGTCAGAGGGTCAGTACTGAGGGAGTGCTGCACTGTCAGAGGTTCAGTACCAAGGGAGTGCTGCACTGTCAGAGGGTCAGTACTGAGGGAGTGCTGCACTGTCAGAGGGTCAGTACTGAGGGAGTGCTGCACTGTCAGAGGGTCAGTACTGAGGGAGTGCCGCACTGTCAGAGGGTCAGTACTGAGGGAGAGCTGCACTGTCAGAGGGTCAGTACTGAGGGAGTGCTGCACTGTCAGAGGGTCAGTACTGAGGGAGTGCTGCACTGTCAGAGGGTCAGTACTGAGGGAGTGCTGCACTGTCAGAGGTTCAGTACTGAGGGAGCGCTGCACTGTCAGAGGGTCAGTACTGAGGGAGTGCCGCACTGTCAGAGGGTCAGTACTGAGGGAGTGCTGCACTGTCAGAGGGTCAGTACTGAGGGAGTGCCGCACTGTCAGAGGGTCAGTACTGAGGGAGTGCTGCACTGTCAGAGGGTCCGTACTGAGGGAGTGCCGCACTGTCAGAGGGTCAGTACTGAGGGAGTGCTGCACTGTCAGAGGGTCAGTACTGAGGGAGTGCCGCACTGTCAGAGGGTCAGTACTGAGGGAGTGCTGCACTGTCAGAGGGTCAGTGCTGAGGGAGTGCTGCACTGTCAGAGGGTCAGTACTGAGGGAGTGCCGCACTGTCAGAGGGTCCGTACTGAGGGAGCGCCGCACTGTCAGAGGGTCAGTACTGAGGGAGTGCTGCACTGTCAGAGGGTCAGTACTGAGGGAGTGTCGCACTGTCACAGGGTCAGTACTGAGGGAGTGCTGCACTGTCAGAGGGTCAGTACTGAGGGAGCGCCGCACTGTCAGAGGGTCAGTACTGATGGAGCACTGCACTGTCAGAGGGTCAGTACTGAGGGTGTGCCGCACTGTCAGGGGGTCAGTACTGAGCGAGTGGCGCACTGTCAGAGGGTCAGTACTGAGGGAGTGCTGCACTGTCAGAGGGTCAGTACTGAGGGAGCGCCGCACTGTCAGAGGGTCAGTACTGAGGGAGTGCCGCATTGTCAGAGGGTCAGTACTGAGGGAGTGCCGCACTGTCAGAGGGTCAGTACTGAGGGAGTGCCGCATTGTCAGAGGGTCAGTACTGAGGGAGTGCCGCACTGTCAGAGGGTCAGTACTGAGGGAGTGCCGCACTGTCAGAGGGTCAGTACTGAGGGAGTGCCGCACTGTCAGAGGGTCAGTACTGAGGCACTGCTGCACTGTCAGAGGGTCAGTGCTGAGGGAGCGCCGCACTGTCAGAGGGTCAGTACTGAGGGAGTGCCGCACTGTCAGAGGGTCAGTACTGAGGCACTGCTGCACTGTCAGAGGGTCAGTACTGAGGGAGTGCTGCACTGTCAGAGGGTCAGTACTGAGGCACTGCTGCACTGTCAGAGGGTCAGTGCTGAGGGAGCGCCGCACTGTCAGAGGGTCAGTACTGAGGGAGTGCCGCATTGTCAGAGGGTCAGTACTGAGGGAGTGCCGCACTGTCAGAGGGTCAGTACTGAGGCACTGCTGCACTGTCAGAGGGTCAGTACTGAGGGAGTGCTGCACTGTCAGAGGGTCAGTACTGAGGGAGTGCTGCACTGTCAGAGGGTCAGTACTGAGGGAGTGCTGCACTGTCAGAGGGTCAGTACTGAGGGAGTGCTGCACTGTCAGAGGGTCAGTACTGAGGGAGTGCTGCACTGTCAGAGGGTCAGTACTGAGGGAGTGCTGCACTGTCAGAGGGTCAGTACTGAGGGAGCGCCGCACTGTCAGAGGGTCAGTACTGAGGGAGTGCCGCACTGTCAGAGGGTCAGTACTGAGGGAGTGCCGCACTGTCAGAGGGTATGTACTGAGGGAGCGCTGCACTGTCAGAGGCTCGGTACTGTGGGAGTGCTGCACTGTCAGAGGGTCAGTACTGAGGGAGTGCCGCACTGTCAGAGGATCAGTACTGAGGGAGCGCCTCACTGTCAGAGGATCAGCACTGAGGGAGTGCCGCACTGTCAGAGGGTCAGTACTGAGGGAGCGCCTCACTGTCAGAGGATCAGCACTGAGGGAGTGCCGCACTGTCAGAGGGTCAGTACTGAGGGAGTGCTGCACTGTCAGAGGGTCAGTACTGAGGGAGTGCCGCACTGTCAGAGGGTCAGCACTGAGGGAGTGTCGCACTGTCAGAGGGTCAGTACTGAGGGAGCGCCGCACTGTCAGAGGGTCAGTACTGAGGGAGTGCTGCACTGTCAGAGGGTCAGTACTGAGGGAGTGCCTCACTGTCAGAGGATCAGCACTGAGGGAGTGCCGCACTGTCAGAGGGTCAGTACTGAGGGAGTGCTGCACTGTCAGAGGGTCAGTACTGAGGGAGTGCCGCACTGTCAGAGGGTCAGCACTGAGGGAGTGTCGCACTGTCAGAGGGTCAGTACTGAGGGAGTGCCGCACTGTCAGAGTGTCAGTACTGAGGGAGTGCCGCACTGTCAGAGGGTCAGTACTGAGGGAGTGCCGCACTGTCAGAGGGTCAGTACTGAGGGAGTGCCTCACTGTCAGAGGGTCAGTATTGAGGGAGTGTCGCACTGTCAGAGGGTCAGTACTGAGGGAGTGCCTCACTGTCAGAGGATCAGTACTGAGGGAGTGCTGCACTGTCAGAGGGTCAGTACTGAGGGAGTGCCGCACTGTCAGAGGGTCAGCACTGAGGGAGTGTCGCACTGTCAGAGGGTCAGTACTGAGGGAGTGCCGCACTGTCAGAGGGTCAGTACTGAGGGAGTGCTGCACTGTCAGAGGGTCAGTACTGAGGGGGCTCTGCACTGTCGGAGGGTCAGTACTGAGGGAGTGTCGCACTGTCAGAGGATCAGTACTGAGGGAGTGCCGCACTGTCAGAGGGTCAGTACTGAGGGAGTGCCGCACTGTCAGAGGGTCAGAATTGAGGGAGCTCTGCACTGTCGGAGGGTCAGTACTGAGGGAGTGTCGCACCGTCAGAGGGTCAGTACTGAGGGAGTGCTGCACTGTCAGAGGGTCAGTACTGAGGAAGCGCTGCACTGTCAGAGGGTCAGTACTGAGGGAGTGCCGCACTGTCAGAGGGTCAGTACTGAGGGAGTGCCGCACTGTCAGAGGGTCAGTACTGAGGGAGTGCCGCACTGTCAGAGGGTCAGTACTGAGCGAGTGCCGCACTGTCAGAGGGTCAGTACTGAGGGAGCGCCGCACTGTCAGAGGGTCAGTACTGAGGGAGCGCCGCACTGTCAGAGGGTCAGTACTGACGGAGTGCCGCACTGTCAGAGTGTCAGTAGTGAGGGAGTGCCGCACTGTCAGAGGGTCAGTACTGAGGGAGCGCCGCACTGTCAGAGGCTCAGTCCTGAGGGAGCGCCGCACTGTCAGAGGGTCAGTACTGACGGAGTGCCGCACTGTCAGAGGGTCAGTACTGAGGGAGCTCCGCACTGTGAGAGGGTCAGCACTGAGGGAGTGCCGCACTGTCAGAGGGTCAGTACTGAGGGAGTGTCGCACTGTCAGAGGGTCAGCACTGAGGGAGCTCCGCACTGTCAGAGGGTCAGCGCTGAGGGAGTGCGGCACTGTCAGAGGGTCAGTACTGAGGGAGTGCCGCACTGTCAGAGGGTCAGTACTGAGGGAGTGCCGCACTGTCAGAGGGTCAGTACTGAGGGAGTGTCGCACTGTCAGAGGGTCAGTACTGAGGGAGCTCCGCACTGTCAGAGGGTCAGCACTGAGGGAGCTCCGCACTGTCAGAGTGTCAGCACTGAGGGAGTGTCGCACTGTCAGAGGGTCAGTACTGAGGGAGCTCCGCACTGTCAGAGGGTCAGCACTGAGGGAGTGCGGCACTGTCAGAGGGTCAGTACTGAGGGAGCGCCGCACTGTCAGAGGGTCAGTACTGAGGGAGCGCTGCACTGTCAGATGATCAGTACTGAGGGAGCGCCGCACTGTCAGAGGGTCAGTACTGAGGGAGTGCTGCACCGTCAGAGGGCCAGTACTGAGGGAGTGCGGCACTGTCAGAGGGTCAGTACTGAGGGAGTGCCGCACTGTCAGAGTGTCAGTACTGAGGGAGTGCTGCACTGTCAGAGAGTCAGTACTGAGGGAGTGCTGCACTGTCAGAGGGTCAGTACTGAGGGAGTGCCGCACTGTCAGAGGGTCAGTACTGAGGGAGTGCTGCACTGTCAGAGGGTCAGTACTGAGGGAGTGCCGCACTGTCAGAGGGTCAGTACTGAGGGAGTGCCGCACTGTCAGAGGGTCAGCACTGAGGGAGTGCCGCACTGTCAGAGGGTCAGTACTGAGGGAGTGCAGCACTGTCAGAGGGTCAGTACTGAGGGAGTGCCGCACTGTCAGAGGGTCAGTACTGAGGGAGTGCCGCACTGTCAGAGGGTCAGTACTGAGGGAGTGCTGCACTGTCAGAGGGTCAGTACTGAGGGAGCGCCGCACTGTCAGAGGGTCAGTACTGAGGGAGTGCCGCACTGTCAGAGGGTCAGTACTGAGGGAGTGCCGCACTGTCAGAGGGTATGTACTGAGGGAGCGCTGCACTGTCAGAGGCTCGGTACTGTGGGAGTGCTGCACTGTCAGAGGGTCAGTACTGAGGGAGTGCAGCACTGTCAGAGGGTCAGTACTGAGGGAGTGCCGCACTGTCAGAGGGTCAGTACTGAGGGAGTGCCGCACTGTCAGAGGGTCAGTACTGAGGGAGTGCTGCACTGTCAGAGGGTCAGTACTGAGGGAGCGCCGCACTGTCAGAGGGTCAGTACTGAGGGAGTGCCGCACTGTCAGAGGGTCAGTACTGAGGGAGTGCCGCACTGTCAGAGGGTCAGTACTGAGGGAGCGCCGCACTGTCAGAGGGTCAGTACAGAGGGAGTACCGCACTGTCAGAGGGTCAGTACTGAGGGAGTGCTGCACTGTCAGAGGGTCAGTACTGAGGGAGTGCTGCATTGTCAGAGGGTCAGTACTGAGGGAGTGCTGCACTGTCAGAGGGTCAGTACTGAGGGAGCGCCGCACTGTCAGAGGGTCAGTACTGAGGGAGTGCGGCACTGTCAGAGGGTCAGTACTGAGGGAGTGCCGCACTGTCAGAGGGTCAGTACTGAGGGAGCGCCGCACTGTCAGAGGGTCAGTACTGAGGGAGTGCCGCACTGTCAGAGGGTCAGTACTGAGGGAGCGCCGCACTGTCAGAGGGTCAGTACTGAGGGAGTGCTGCACTGTCAGAGAGTCAGTACTGAGGGAGCGCCGCACTGTCAGAGGGTCAGTACTGAGGGAGTGCCGCATTGTCAGAGGGTCAGTACTGAGGGAGTGCCGCACTGTCAGAGGGTCAGTACTGAGGGAGCGCCGCACTGTCA
Source organism: Scyliorhinus torazame (assembly GCF_047496885.1). Lineage (NCBI taxonomy): Eukaryota > Metazoa > Chordata > Chondrichthyes > Carcharhiniformes > Scyliorhinidae > Scyliorhinus > Scyliorhinus torazame. The sequence continues at coordinate 7,063,396 of NC_092725.1, read as the reverse complement.
GAGGGTCAGTACTGAGGGAGTGCCGCTCTGTCAGAGGGTCAGTACTGAGGGAGTGCCGCACTGTCAGAGGGTCAGTACTGAGGGAGTGCCGCACTGTCAGAGGGTCAGTACTGAGGGAGTGCTGCACTGTCAGAGGGTCAGTACTGAGGGAGTGCTGCACTCTCAGAGGGTCAGTACTGAGGGAGTGCCGCACTTTCAGAGGGTCAGTACTGAGGGAGTGCTGCACTGTCAGACGGTCAGTACTGAGGGAGTGCTGCACTGTCAGAGGGTCAGTACTGGGGGAGTGCCGCACTGTCAGCGGGTCAGTACTGAGGGAGTGCCGCACTGTCATTGGGTCAGTACTGAGGGAGTGCCGCACTGTCAGAGGTTCAGTACTGAGGGAGTGCTGCACTGTCAGAGGGTCAGTACTTAGGGCGTGCCGCACTGTCAGAGGGTCAGTACTGAGGGAGGGAGTGCCGCACTGTCAGAGGGTCAGTACTGAGGGAGTGCCTCACTGTCAGAGGGTCAGTACTGAGGGAGTGCCGCACTGTCAGAGGGTCAGTACTGAGGGAGTGCTGCCCTGTCCGAGGGTCATTACTGAGGGCGTGCTGCACTGTCAGAGGGTCAGTACAGAGGGAGTGCCGCACTGTCAGAGGGTCAGTACTGAGGGAGTGCTGCACTGTCAGAGGGTCACTACTGAGGGAGTGCCGCACTGTCAGAGGGTCAGTACTGAGGGAGTGCTGCACTGTCAGAGGGTCAGTACTGAGGGAGTGCTGCACTGTCAGAGGGTCAGTACTGAGGGAGTGCCGCACTGTCAGAGGGTCAGTACTGAGGGGGCGCCGCACTGTCAGAGGGTCAGTACTGAGGGAGTGCTGCCCTGTCAGAGGGCCAGTACTGAGGGAGTGCCGCACCGTCAGAGGGTCAGTACTGAGGGAGCGGCGCTCTGTCAGAGGGTCAGTACTGAGGGAGTGCCGCTCTGTCAGAGGGTCAGTCCTGAGGGAGTGCTGCACTGTCAGAGGGTCAGTACTGAGGGACTGCCGCACTGTCAGAGGGTCAGTCCTGAGGGAGTGCTGCACTGTCAGAGGGTCAGTACTAAGGGAGTGCTGCACTGTCAGAGGGTCAGTACTGAGGGAGTGCTGCACTGTCAGAGGGTCAGTACTGAGGGAGTGCCGCACTGTCAGAGGGTCAGTACTGAGGGAGTGCCGCACTGTCAGAGGATCAGTACTGAGGGAGTGCTGCACTGTCAGAGGGTCAATACTGAGGGAGCGCCGCACTGTCAGAGGGTCAGTACTGAGGGAGCGGCGCACTGTCAGAGGGTCAGTACTGAGGGAGTGCCGCACTGTCAGAGGGTCAGTACTGAGGGAGTGCTGCACTGTCAGAGGATCAGTACTGAGGGAGTGCTGCACTGTCAGAGGGTCAGTACTGAGGGAGCGCCGCACTGTCAGAGGGCCAGTACTGAGGGAGGGCCGCACTGTCAGAGGGTCAGTACTGAGGGAGCGCCGCACTGTCAGAGGGTCAGCACTGAGGGAGCGCCGCACTGTCAGAGGGTCAGCACTGAGGGAGTGCCGCACTGTCAGAGGGTCAGCACTGAGGGAGTGCCGCACTGTCAGAGGGTCAGTACTGAGGGAGTGCCACACTGTCAGAGGGTCAGTACTGAGGGAGTGCCGCACTGTCAGAGAGTCAGTAATGAGGGAGTGCTGCTCTGTCAGAGGGTCAGGACTGAGGGACTGCCGCACTGTCAGAGGGTCAGTACTGGGGGAGTGCCGCACTGTCAGAGGGTCAGTACTGAGGGAGTGCCGCACTGTCAGAGGGTCAGTACTGAGGGAGTGCCGCACTGTCACAGGGTCAGTACTGAGGGAGCGCCGCACTGTCAGAGGGTCAGTACTGAGGGAGTGCCGCACTGTCACAGGGTCAGTACTGAGGGAGTGCCGCACTGTCACAGGGTCAGTACTGAGGGAGTGCCGCACTGTGACAGGGTCAGCACTGAGGGAGTGCTGCACTGTCAGAGCGTCAGTGCTGAGGGATTGCCGCACTGTCAGAGGGTCAGTACTGAGGGAGTGCCGCACTGTCACAGGGTCAGTACTGAGGGAGCGCCGCACTGTCAGAGGGTCAGTACTGAGGGAGTGCCGCACTGTCACTGGGTCAGTACTGAGGGAGTGCCGCACTGTCACAGGGTCAGTACTGAGGGAGAGTTGCACTGTCAGAGGGTCAGTACTGAGGGAGTGCCGCACTGTCACAGGGTCAGTACTGAGGGAGTGCCGCACTGTCACAACGTCAGTACTGAGGGAGTGCCGCACTGTCACAGGGTCAGTACTGAGGGAGCGCCGCACTGTCAGAGGGTCAGTACTGAGGGAGTGCCGCACTGTCACTGGGTCAGTACTGAGGGAGTGCCGCACTGTCACAGGGTCAGTACTGAGGGAGCGCCGCACTGTCAGATGGTCAGTACTGAGGGAGAATTGCACTGTCACAGGGTCAGTACTGAGGGAGTGCCGCACTGTCAGAGGGTCAGTACTGAGTGAGTGCCGCACTGTCACAGGGTCAGCACTGAGGGAAAGCCGCACTGTCAGAGGGTCAGTACTGAGGGAGTGCTGCACTGTCAGAGCGTCAGTGCTGAGGGAGTGCCGCACTGTCAGAGGGTCAGTACTGAGGGAGCGCCGCACTGTCAGAGGGTCAGTTCAGATGGAGTCCCGCACTGTCAGAGGGTCAGTACTGAGGGAGTGCTGCACTGTCAGAGGGTCAGTACTGAGGGAGTGCTGCATTGTCAGAGGGTCAGTACTGAGGGAGTGCTGCACTGTCAGAGGGTCAGTACTGAGGGAGCGCCGCACTGTCAGAGGGTCAGTACTGAGGGAGTGCGGCACTGTCAGAGGGTCAGTACTGAGGGAGTGCCGCACTGTCAGAGGGTCAGTACTGAGGGAGCGCCGCACTGTCAGAGGGTCAGTACCGTGGGAGTGCTGCACTGTCAGAGGGTCAGTACTGAGGGAGTGTCGCACTGTCAGAGGGTCAGTACTGAGGGAGTGCTGCACTGTCAGAGGGTCAGTACTGAGGGAGCGCCGCACTGTCAGAGGGTCAGTACTGAGGGAGTGCGGCACTGTCAGAGGGTCAGTACTGAGGGAGTGCCGCACTGTCAGAGGGTCAGTACTGAGGGAGCGCCGCACTGTCAGAGGGTCAGTACCGTGGGAGTGCTGCACTGTCAGAGGGTCAGTACTGAGGGAGTGCTGCACTGTCAGAGGGTCAGTACTGAGGGAGTGCTGCACTGTCAGAGAGTCAGTACTGAGGGAGCGCCGCACTGTCAGAGGGTCAGTACTGAGGGAGTGCCGCATTGTCAGAGGGTCAGTACTGAGGGAGTGCCGCACTGTCAGAGTGTCAGTACTGAGGGAGCGCCGCACTGTCAGAGGGTCAGTACTGAGGGAGTGCTGCTCTGTCAGAGGGTCAGTACTGAGGGAGCGCCGCACTGTCAGAGGGTCAGTACCGAGTGTGTGCCGCTCTGTCAGAGGGTCAGTACTGAGTGAGTGCTGCACTGTCAGAGGGTCAGTACTGAGGGAGTGCTGCATTGTCAGAGGGTCAGTACTGAGGGAGCGCCGCACTGTCAGAGGGTCAGTACTGAGGGAGTGCTGCACTGTCAGAGGGTCAGTACTGAGGGAGTGCCGCACTGTCAGAGGGTCAGTATGAGGGAGTGCTGCACTGTCAGAGGGTCAGTACTGAGGGAGTGCCGCACTGTCAGAGGGTCAGTACTGAGGGAGTGCCGCACTGTCAGGGCGTCAGTACTGAGGGAGTGCTGCACTGTCAGAGGGTCAGTACTGAGGGAGTGCCGCACTGTCAGAGGGTCAGTACTGAGGGAGTGCTGCACTGTCAGACGGTCAGTACTGAGGGAGTGCTGCACTGTCAGAGGGTCAGTTCTGGGGGAGTGCTGCACTCTCAGAGGGTCAGTACTGAGGGAGTGCCGCACTTTCAGAGGGTCAGTACTGAGGGAGTGCTGCACTGTCAGACGGTCAGTACTGAGGGAGTGCTGCACTGTCAGAGGGTCAGTACTGGGGGAGTGCCGCACTGTCAGAGGGTCAGTACTGAGGGAGTGCCGCACTGTCAGTGGGTCAGTACTGAGGGAGTGCCGCACTGTCAGAGGTTCAGTACTGAGGGAGTGCTGCACTGTCAGAGGGTCAGTACTTAGGGCGTGCCGCACTGTCAGAGGGTCAGTACTGAGGGAGCGCCGCACTGTCAGAGGGTCAGTGCTGAGGGAGTGCCGCACTGTCAGAGGGTCAGTACTGAGGGAGTGCCGCACTGTCAGAGGGTCAGTACTGAGGGAGTGCCGCACTGTCAGGGCGTCAGTACTGAGGGAGTGCTGCACTGTCAGAGGGTCAGTACTGAGGGAGTGCCGCACTGTCAGAGGGTCAGTACTGAGGGAGTGCTGCACTGTCAGAGGGTCAGTACTGGGGGAGTGCTGCACTGTCAGAGGGTCAGTACTGAGGGAGTGCCGCACTGTCAGAGGGTCAGTACTGAGGGAGTGCCGCACTGTCAGAGGGTCAGTACTGAGGGAGTGCTGCACTGTCAGACGGTCAGTACTGAGGGAGTGCTGCACTGTCAGAGGGTCAGTACTGGGGGAGTGCTGCACTCTCAGAGGGTCAGTACTGAGGGAGTGCCGCACTTTCAGAGGGTCAGTACTGAGGGAGTGCTGCACTGTCAGACGGTCAGTACTGAGGGAGTGCTGCACTGTCAGAGGGTCAGTACTGGGGGAGTGCCGCACTGTCAGAGGGTCAGTACTGAGGGAGTGCCGCACTGTCAGTGGGTCAGTACTGAGGGAGTGCCGCACTGTCAGAGGTTCAGTACTGAGGGAGTGCCGCACTGTCAGAGGGTCAGTACTGAGGGAGCGCTGCACTGTCAGAGGGTCAGTACTGAGGGAGTGCCGCACTGTCAGAGGGTCAGTACTGAGGGAGTGCCGCACTGTCAGAGGGTCAGTACTGAGGGAGTGCCGCACTGTCAGAGGGTCAGTACTGAGGGAGCGCCGCACTGTCAGAGGGTCAGTACCGTGGGAGTGCTGCACTGTCAGAGGGTCAGTACTGAGGGAGTGTCGCACTGTCAGAGGGTCAGTACTGAGGGAGTGCTGCACTGTCAGAGGGTCAGTACTGAGGGAGCGCCGCACTGTCAGAGGGTCAGTACTGAGGGAGTGCGGCACTGTCAGAGGGTCAGTACTGAGGGAGTGCCGCACTGTCAGAGGGTCAGTACTGAGGGAGCGCCGCACTGTCAGAGGGTCAGTACCGTGGGTGTGCTGCACTGTCAGAGGGTCAGTACTGAGGGAGTGTCGCACTGTCAGAGGGTCAGTACTGAGGGAGCGTCGCACTGTCAGAGGGTCAGTACTGAGGGAGCACCGCACTGTCAGAGGGTCAGTACTGAGGGAGTGCTGCACTGTCAGAGAGTCAGTACTGAGGGAGCGCCGCACTGTCAGAGGGTCAGTACTGAGGGAGTGCCGCATTGTCAGAGGGTCAGTACTGAGGGAGTGCCGCACTGTCAGAGTGTCAGTACTGAGGGAGCGCCGCACTGTCAGAGGGTCAGTACTGAGGGAGTGCCGCACTGTCAGAGGGTCAGTACCGAGTGTGTGCCGCTCTGTCAGAGGGTCAGTACTGAGTGAGTGCTGCACTGTCAGAGGGTCAGTACTGAGGGAGTGCCGCACTGTCAGAGGGTCAGTACTGAGGGAGTGCTGCACTGTCAGAGGGTCAGTACTGAGGGAGTGCCGCACTGTCAGAGGGTCAGTACTGAGGGAGTGCTGCACTGTCAGAGGGTCAGTACTGAGGGAGTGCTGCATTGTCAGAGGGTCAGTACTGAGGGAGCGCCGCACTGTCAGAGGGTCAGTACTGAGGGAGTGCTGCACTGTCAGAGGGTCAGTACTGAGGGAGTGCCGCACTGTCAGAGGGTCAGTATGAGGGAGTGCTGCACTGTCAGAGGGTCAGTACTGAGGGAGTGCCGCACTGTCAGAGGGTCAGTACTGAGGGAGTGCCGCACTGTCAGGGCGTCAGTACTGAGGGAGTGCTGCACTGTCAGAGGGTCAGTACTGAGGGAGTGCCGCACTGTCAGAGGGTCAGTACTGAGGGAGTGCTGCACTGTCAGACGGTCAGTACTGAGGGAGTGCTGCACTGTCAGAGGGTCAGTTCTGGGGGAGTGCTGCACTCTCAGAGGGTCAGTACTGAGGGAGTGCCGCACTTTCAGAGGGTCAGTACTGAGGGAGTGCTGCACTGTCAGACGGTCAGTACTGAGGGAGTGCTGCACTGTCAGAGGGTCAGTACTGGGGGAGTGCCGCACTGTCAGAGGGTCAGTACTGAGGGAGTGCCGCACTGTCAGTGGGTCAGTACTGAGGGAGTGCCGCACTGTCAGAGGTTCAGTACTGAGGGAGTGCTGCACTGTCAGAGGGTCAGTACTTAGGGCGTGCCGCACTGTCAGAGGGTCAGTACTGAGGGAGCGCCGCACTGTCAGAGGGTCAGTGCTGAGGGAGTGCCGCACTGTCAGAGGGTCAGTACTGAGGGAGTGCCGCACTGTCAGAGGGTCAGTACTGAGGGAGTGCCGCACTGTCAGGGCGTCAGTACTGAGGGAGTGCTGCACTGTCAGAGGGTCAGTACTGAGGGAGTGCCGCACTGTCAGAGGGTCAGTACTGAGGGAGTGCTGCACTGTCAGACGGTCAGTACTGAGGGAGTGCTGCACTGTCAGAGGGTCAGTACTGGGGGAGTGCTGCACTGTCAGAGGGTCAGTACTGAGGGAGTGCCGCACTGTCAGAGGGTCAGTACTGAGGGAGTGCTGCACTGTCAGACGGTCAGTACTGAGGGAGTGCTGCACTGTCAGAGGGTCAGTACTGGGGGAGTGCTGCACTGTCAGACGGTCAGTACTGAGGGAGTGCTGCACTGTCAGAGGGTCAGTACTGGGGGAGTGCCGCACTGTCAGAGGGTCAGTACTGAGGGAGTGCCGCACTGTCAGAGGTTCAGTACTGAGGGAGTGCCGCACTGTCAGAGGGTCAGTACTGAGGGAGTGCTGCACTGTCAGAGGGTCAGTACTGAGGGAGTGCTGCACTGTCAGAGGGTCAGTGCTGAGGGAGTGCCGCACTGTCAGAGGGTCAGTACTGAGGGAGTGCCGCACTGTCAGAGGGTCAGTACTGAGGGAGTGCCGCACTGTCAGAGGCTCAGTACTGAGGGAGTGCTGCACTGTCAAAGGGTCAGTACTGAGGGAGTGCTGCACTGTCAGAGGGTCAGTACTGAGGGAGTGCCGCACTGTCAGAGGGTCAGTACTGAGGGAGTGCCGCACTGTCAGAGGGTCAGTACTGAGGGAGTGCTGCACTGTCAGAGGGTCAGTACTGAGGGAGTGCCGCACTGTCAGAGGGTCAGTACTGAGGGAGTGCTGCACTGTCAGAGGGTCAGTACTGAGGGAGTGCTGCACTGTCAGAGGGTCAGTACTGAGGGAGTGCTGCACTGTCAGAGGGTCAGTACTGAGGGAGTGCCGCACTGTCAGAGGGTCAGTACTGAGGGAGTGCCGCACTGTCAGAGGGTCAGTACTGAGGGAGTGCCGCACTGTCAGAGAGTCAGTACTGAGGGAGTGCTGCACTGTCAGAGGGTCAGTACTGAGGGAGTGCCGCACTGTCAGAGGGTCAGTACTGAGGGAGTGCCGCACTGTCAGAGGGTCAGTACTGAGGGAGTGCCGCACTGTCAGAGGGTCAGTACTGGGTGAGCGCCGCACTGTCAGAGGGTCAGTACTGAGGGAGTGCCGCACTGTCAGAGGGTCAGTACTGAGGGAGTGCTGCACTGTCAGAGGGTCAGTACTGAGGGAGTGCCGCACTGTCAGAGGGTCAGTACTGAGGGAGCGCCGCACTGTCAGAGGGTCAGTACCGTGGGAGTGCTGCACTGTCAGAGGGTCAGTACTGAGGGAGTGTCGCACTGTCAGAGGGTCAGTACTGAGGGAGTGCTGCACTGTCAGAGGGTCAGTACTGAGGGAGCGCCGCACTGTCAGAGGGTCAGTACTGAGGGAGTGCGGCACTGTCAGAGGGTCAGTACTGAGGGAGTGCCGCACTGTCAGAGGGTCAGTACTGAGGGAGCGCCGCACTGTCAGAGGGTCAGTACCGTGGGAGTGCTGCACTGTCAGAGGGTCAGTACTGAGGGAGTGTCGCACTGTCAGAGGGTCAGTACTGAGGGAGCGTCGCACTGTCAGAGGGTCAGTACTGAGGGAGTGCCGCACTGTCAGAGGGTCAGTACTGAGGGAGTGCTGCACTGTCAGAGGGTCAGTACTGAGGGAGTGCTGCTCTGTCAGAGGGTCAGTACTGAGGGAGTGCTGCACTGTCAGACGGTCAGTACTGAGGGAGTGCTGCACTGTCAGAGGGTCAGTACTGGGGGAGTGCCGCACTGTCAGAGGGTCAGTACTGAGGGAGTGCCGCACTGTCAGAGGGTCAGTACTGAGGGAGTGCCGCACTGTCAGAGGGTCAGTACTGAGGGAGAGCCGCACTGTCAGAGGGTCAGTACTGAGGGAGCGTCGCACTGTCAGAGGGTCAGTACTGAGGGAGTGCCGCACTGTCAGAGGGTCAGTACTGAGGGAGCGTCGCACTGTCAGAGGGTCAGTACTGAGGGAGTGCCGCACTGTCAGAGGGTCAGTACTGAGGGAGTGCTGCACTGTCAGAGGGTCAGTACTGAGGGAGTGCTGCTCTGTCAGAGGGTCAGTACTGAGGGAGTGCTGCACTGTCAGACGGTCAGTACTGAGGGAGTGCTGCACTGTCAGAGGGTCAGTACTGGGGGAGTGCCGCACTGTCAGAGGGTCAGTACTGAGGGAGTGCCGCACTGTCAGAGGGTCAGTACTGAGGGAGTGCCGCACTGTCAGAGGGTCAGTACTGAGGGAGAGCCGCACTGTCAGAGGGTCAGTACTGAGGGAGTGCTGCACTGTCAGAGGGTCAGTACTGAGGGAGTGCCGCACTGTCAGAGGGTCAGTACTGAGGGAGTGCTGCACTGTCAGAGGGTCAGTACTGAGGGAGTGCCGCACTGTCAGAGGGTCAGTACTGAGGGAGTGCTGCACTGTCAGAGGGTCTGTACTGAGGGAGTGCCGCACTGTCAGAGGGTCAGTACTGAGGGAGTGCTGCACTGTCAGAGGGTCAGTACTGAGGGAGTGCCGCACTGTCAGACGGTCAGTACTGAGGGAGTGCCGCACTGTCAGAGGGTCAGTACTGAGGGAGTGCCGCACTGTCAGAGGGTCAGTACTGAGGGAGTGCCGCACTGTCAGAGGGTCAGTACTGAGGGAGTGCCGCACTGTCAGAGAGTCAGTACTGAGGGAGTGCCGCACTGTCAGAGGGTCAGTGCTGAGGGAGTGCTGCACTGTCAGAGGGTCAGTACTGAGGGAGTGCTGCACTGTCAGAGGGTCAGTACTGAGGGAGCGTCGCACTGTCAGAGGGTCAGTACTGAGGGAGTGCTGCCCTGTCAGAGGGTCAGTACTGAGGGAGTGCAGCACTGTCAGAGGGTCAGTACTGAGGGAGTGCCGCACTGTCAGAGGGTCAGTACTGAGGGAGTGCCGCACTGTCAGAGGGTCAGTACTGAGGGAGTGCCGCACTGTCAGAGGGTCAGTACTGAGGGAGTGCCGCACTGTCAGAGAGTCAGTACTGAGGGAGTGCCGCACTGTCAGAGGGTCAGTGCTGAGGGAGTGCTGCACTGTCAGAGGGTCAGTACTGAGGGAGTGCTGCACTGTCAGAGGGTCAGTACTGAGGGAGCGTCGCACTGTCAGAGGGTCAGTACTGAGGGAGTGCTGCCCTGTCAGAGGGTCAGTACTGAGGGAGTGCAGCACTGTCAGAGGGTCAGTACTGAGGGAGTGCCGCACTGTCAGAGGGTCAGTACTGAGGGAGTGCCGCACTGTCAGAGGGTCAGTACTGAGGGAGTGCCGCACTGTCAGAGGGTCAGTACTGAGGGAGTGCCGCACTGTCAGAGAGTCAGTACTGAGGGAGTGCCGCACTGTCAGAGGGTCAGTGCTGAGGGAGTGCTGCACTGTCAGAGGGTCAGTACTGAGGGAGTGCTGCACTGTCAGAGGGTCAGTACTGAGGGAGTGCCGCACTGTCAGAGGGTCAGTACTGAGGGAGAGCTGCACTGTCAGAGGGTCAGTACTGAGGGAGTGCTGCACTGTCAGAGGTTCAGTACCAAGGGAGTGCTGCACTGTCAGAGGGTCAGTACTGAGGGAGTGCTGCACTGTCAGAGGGTCAGTACTGAGGGAGTGCTGCACTGTCAGAGGGTCAGTACTGAGGGAGTGCCGCACTGTCAGAGGGTCAGTACTGAGGGAGAGCTGCACTGTCAGAGGGTCAGTACTGAGGGAGTGCTGCACTGTCAGAGGGTCAGTACTGAGGGAGTGCTGCACTGTCAGAGGGTCAGTACTGAGGGAGTGCTGCACTGTCAGAGGTTCAGTACTGAGGGAGCGCTGCACTGTCAGAGGGTCAGTACTGAGGGAGTGCCGCACTGTCAGAGGGTCAGTACTGAGGGAGTGCTGCACTGTCAGAGGGTCAGTACTGAGGGAGTGCCGCACTGTCAGAGGGTCAGTACTGAGGGAGTGCTGCACTGTCAGAGGGTCCGTACTGAGGGAGTGCCGCACTGTCAGAGGGTCAGTACTGAGGGAGTGCTGCACTGTCAGAGGGTCAGTACTGAGGGAGTGCCGCACTGTCAGAGGGTCAGTACTGAGGGAGTGCTGCACTGTCAGAGGGTCAGTGCTGAGGGAGTGCTGCACTGTCAGAGGGTCAGTACTGAGGGAGTGCCGCACTGTCAGAGGGTCCGTACTGAGGGAGCGCCGCACTGTCAGAGGGTCAGTACTGAGGGAGTGCTGCACTGTCAGAGGGTCAGTACTGAGGGAGTGTCGCACTGTCACAGGGTCAGTACTGAGGGAGTGCTGCACTGTCAGAGGGTCAGTACTGAGGGAGCGCCGCACTGTCAGAGGGTCAGTACTGATGGAGCACTGCACTGTCAGAGGGTCAGTACTGAGGGTGTGCCGCACTGTCAGGGGGTCAGTACTGAGCGAGTGGCGCACTGTCAGAGGGTCAGTACTGAGGGAGTGCTGCACTGTCAGAGGGTCAGTACTGAGGGAGCGCCGCACTGTCAGAGGGTCAGTACTGAGGGAGTGCCGCATTGTCAGAGGGTCAGTACTGAGGGAGTGCCGCACTGTCAGAGGGTCAGTACTGAGGGAGTGCCGCATTGTCAGAGGGTCAGTACTGAGGGAGTGCCGCACTGTCAGAGGGTCAGTACTGAGGGAGTGCCGCACTGTCAGAGGGTCAGTACTGAGGGAGTGCCGCACTGTCAGAGGGTCAGTACTGAGGCACTGCTGCACTGTCAGAGGGTCAGTGCTGAGGGAGCGCCGCACTGTCAGAGGGTCAGTACTGAGGGAGTGCCGCACTGTCAGAGGGTCAGTACTGAGGCACTGCTGCACTGTCAGAGGGTCAGTACTGAGGGAGTGCTGCACTGTCAGAGGGTCAGTACTGAGGCACTGCTGCACTGTCAGAGGGTCAGTGCTGAGGGAGCGCCGCACTGTCAGAGGGTCAGTACTGAGGGAGTGCCGCATTGTCAGAGGGTCAGTACTGAGGGAGTGCCGCACTGTCAGAGGGTCAGTACTGAGGCACTGCTGCACTGTCAGAGGGTCAGTACTGAGGGAGTGCTGCACTGTCAGAGGGTCAGTACTGAGGGAGTGCTGCACTGTCAGAGGGTCAGTACTGAGGGAGTGCTGCACTGTCAGAGGGTCAGTACTGAGGGAGTGCTGCACTGTCAGAGGGTCAGTACTGAGGGAGTGCTGCACTGTCAGAGGGTCAGTACTGAGGGAGTGCTGCACTGTCAGAGGGTCAGTACTGAGGGAGCGCCGCACTGTCAGAGGGTCAGTACTGAGGGAGTGCCGCACTGTCAGAGGGTCAGTACTGAGGGAGTGCCGCACTGTCAGAGGGTATGTACTGAGGGAGCGCTGCACTGTCAGAGGCTCGGTACTGTGGGAGTGCTGCACTGTCAGAGGGTCAGTACTGAGGGAGTGCAGCACTGTCAGAGGGTCAGTACTGAGGGAGTGCCGCACTGTCAGAGGGTCAGTACTGAGGGAGTGCCGCACTGTCAGAGGGTCAGTACTGAGGGAGTGCTGCACTGTCAGAGGGTCAGTACTGAGGGAGCGCCGCACTGTCAGAGGGTCAGTACTGAGGGAGTGCCGCACTGTCAGAGGGTCAGTACTGAGGGAGTGCCGCACTGTCAGAGGGTCAGTACTGAGGGAGCGCCGCACTGTCAGAGGGTCAGTACAGAGGGAGTACCGCACTGTCAGAGGGTCAGTACTGAGGGAGTGCTGCACTGTCAGAGGGTCAGTACTGAGGGAGTGCTGCATTGTCAGAGGGTCAGTACTGAGGGAGTGCTGCACTGTCAGAGGGTCAGTACTGAGGGAGCGCCGCACTGTCAGAGGGTCAGTACTGAGGGAGTGCGGCACTGTCAGAGGGTCAGTACTGAGGGAGTGCCGCACTGTCAGAGGGTCAGTACTGAGGGAGCGCCGCACTGTCAGAGGGTCAGTACTGAGGGAGTGCCGCACTGTCAGAGGGTCAGTACTGAGGGAGCGCCGCACTGTCAGAGGGTCAGTACTGAGGGAGTGCTGCACTGTCAGAGAGTCAGTACTGAGGGAGCGCCGCACTGTCAGAGGGTCAGTACTGAGGGAGTGCCGCATTGTCAGAGGGTCAGTACTGAGGGAGTGCCGCACTGTCAGAGGGTCAGTACTGAGGGAGCGCCGCACTGTCAGAGGGTCAGTACTGAGGGAGTGCCGCTCTGTCAGAGGGTCAGTACTGAGGGAGTGCCGCACTGTCAGAGGGTCAGTACTGAGGGAGTGCCGCACTGTCAGAGGGTCAGTACTGAGGGAGTGCTGCACTGTCAGAGGGTCAGTACTGAGGGAGTGCTGCACTCTCAGAGGGTCAGTACTGAGGGAGTGCCGCACTTTCAGAGGGTCAGTACTGAGGGAGTGCTGCACTGTCAGACGGTCAGTACTGAGGGAGTGCTGCACTGTCAGAGGGTCAGTACTGGGGGAGTGCCGCACTGTCAGCGGGTCAGTACTGAGGGAGTGCCGCACTGTCATTGGGTCAGTACTGAGGGAGTGCCGCACTGTCAGAGGTTCAGTACTGAGGGAGTGCTGCACTGTCAGAGGGTCAGTACTTAGGGCGTGCCGCACTGTCAGAGGGTCAGTACTGAGGGAGGGAGTGCCGCACTGTCAGAGGGTCAGTACTGAGGGAGTGCCTCACTGTCAGAGGGTCAGTACTGAGGGAGTGCCGCACTGTCAGAGGGTCAGTACTGAGGGAGTGCTGCCCTGTCCGAGGGTCATTACTGAGGGCGTGCTGCACTGTCAGAGGGTCAGTACTGAGGGAGGGAGTGTCGCACTGTCAGAGGGTCAGTACAGAGGGAGTGCCGCACTGTCAGAGGGTCAGTACTGAGGGAGTGCTGCACTGTCAGAGGGTCACTACTGAGGGAGTGCCGCACTGTCAGAGGGTCAGTACTGAGGGAGTGCTGCACTGTCAGAGGGTCAGTACTGAGGGAGTGCTGCACTGTCAGAGGGTCAGTACTGAGGGAGTGCCGCACTGTCAGAGGGTCAGTACTGAGGGGGCGCCGCACTGTCAGAGGGTCAGTACTGAGGGAGTGCTGCCCTGTCAGAGGGCCAGTACTGAGGGAGTGCCGCACCGTCAGAGGGTCAGTACTGAGGGAGCGGCGCTCTGTCAGAGGGTCAGTACTGAGGGAGTGCCGCTCTGTCAGAGGGTCAGTCCTGAAGGAGTGCTGCACTGTCAGAGGGTCAGTACTGAGGGACTGCCGCACTGTCAGAGGGTCAGTCCTGAGGGAGTGCTGCACTGTCAGAGGGTCAGTACTAAGGGAGTGCTGCACTGTCAGAGGGTCAGTACTGAGGGAGTGCTGCACTGTCAGAGGGTCAGTACTGAGGGAGTGCCGCACTGTCAGAGGGTCAGTACTGAGGGAGTGCCGCACTGTCAGAGGATCAGTACTGAGGGAGTGCTGCACTGTCAGAGGGTCAATACTGAGGGAGCGCCGCACTGTCAGAGGGTCAGTACTGAGGGAGCGGCGCACTGTCAGAGGGTCAGTACTGAGGGAGTGCCGCACTGTCAGAGGGTCAGCACTGAGGGAGCGCCGCACTGTCAGAGGGTCAGCACTGAGGGAGTGCCGCACTGTCAGAGGGTCAGCACTGAGGGAGTGCCGCACTGTCAGAGGGTCAGTACTGAGGGAGTGCCACACTGTCAGAGGGTCAGTACTGAGGGAGTGCCGCACTGTCAGAGAGTCAGTAATGAGGGAGTGCTGCTCTGTCAGAGGGTCAGGACTGAGGGACTGCCGCACTGTCAGAGGGTCAGTACTGGGGGAGTGCCGCACTGTCAGAGGGTCAGTACTGAGGGAGTGCCGCACTGTCAGAGGGTCAGTACTGAGGGAGTGCCGCACTGTCACAGGGTCAGTACTGAGGGAGCGCCGCACTGTCAGAGGGTCAGTACTGAGGGAGTGCCGCACTGTCACAGGGTCAGTACTGAGGGAGTGCCGCACTGTCACAGGTTCAGTACTGAGGGAGTGCCGCACTGTCACAGGGTCAGCACTGAGGGAGTGCTGCACTGTCAGAGCGTCAGTGCTGAGGGATTGCCGCACTGTCAGAGGGTCAGTACTGAGGGAGTGCCGCACTGTCACAGGGTCAGTACTGAGGGAGCGCCGCACTGTCAGAGGGTCAGTACTGAGGGAGTGCCGCACTGTCACTGGGTCAGTACTGAGGGAGTGCCGCACTGTCACAGGGTCAGTACTGAGGGAGAGTTGCACTGTCAGAGGGTCAGTACTGAGGGAGTGCCGCACTGTCACAGGGTCAGTACTGAGGGAGTGCCGCACTGTCACAACGTCAGTACTGAGGGAGTGCCGCACTGTCACAGGGTCAGTACTGAGGGAGCGCCGCACTGTCAGAGGGTCAGTACTGAGGGAGTGCCGCACTGTCACTGGGTCAGTACTGAGGGAGTGCCGCACTGTCACAGGGTCAGTACTGAGGGAGAGTTGCACTGTCAGAGGGTCAGTACTGAGGGAGTGCCGCACTGTCACAGTGTCAGTACTGAGGGAGTGCCGCACTGTCACAGGGTCAGTACTGAGGGAGCGCCGCACTGTCAGATGGTCAGTACTGAGGGAGAATTGCACTGTCACAGGGTCAGTACTGAGGGAGTGCCGCACTGTCAGAGGGTCAGTACTGAGTGAGTGCCGCACTGTCACAGGGTCAGCACTGAGGGAATGCCGCACTGTCAGAGGGTCAGTACTGAGGGAGTGCTGCACTGTCAGAGCGTCAGTGCTGAGGGAGTGCCGCACTGTCAGAGGGTCAGTACTGAGGGAGCGCCGCACTGTCAGAGGGTCAGTTCAGATGGAGTCCCGCACTGTCAGAGGGTCAGTACTGAGGGAGTGCTGCACTGTCAGAGGGTCAGTACTGAGGGAGTGCTGCATTGTCAGAGGGTCAGTACTGAGGGAGTGCTGCACTGTCAGAGGGTCAGTACTGAGGGAGCGCCGCACTGTCAGAGGGTCAGTACTGAGGGAGTGCGGCACTGTCAGAGGGTCAGTACTGAGGGAGTGCCGCACTGTCAGAGGGTCAGTACTGAGGGAGCGCCGCACTGTCAGAGGGTCAGTACCGTGGGAGTGCTGCACTGTCAGAGGGTCAGTACTGAGGGAGTGTCGCACTGTCAGAGGGTCAGTACTGAGGGAGTGCTGCACTGTCAGAGGGTCAGTACTGAGGGAGCGCCGCACTGTCAGAGGGTCAGTACTGAGGGAGTGCGGCACTGTCAGAGGGTCAGTACTGAGGGAGTGCCGCACTGTCAGAGGGTCAGTACTGAGGGAGTGCCGCACTGTCAGAGGGTCAGTACCGTGGGAGTGCTGCACTGTCAGAGGGTCAGTACTGAGGGAGTGCTGCACTGTCAGAGGGTCAGTACTGAGGGAGTGCTGCACTGTCAGAGAGTCAGTACTGAGGGAGCGCCGCACTGTCAGAGGGTCAGTACTGAGGGAGTGCCGCATTGTCAGAGGGTCAGTACTGAGGGAGTGCCGCACTGTCAGAGTGTCAGTACTGAGGGAGCGCCGCACTGTCAGAGGGTCAGTACTGAGGGAGTGCTGCTCTGTCAGAGGGTCAGTACTGAGGGAGCGCCGCACTGTCAGAGGGTCAGTACCGAGTGTGTGCCGCTCTGTCAGAGGGTCAGTACTGAGTGAGTGCTGCACTGTCAGAGGGTCAGTACTGAGGGAGTGCTGCATTGTCAGAGGGTCAGTACTGAGGGAGCGCCGCACTGTCAGAGGGTCAGTACTGAGGGAGTGCTGCACTGTCAGAGGGTCAGTACTGAGGGAGTGCCGCACTGTCAGAGGGTCAGTATGAGGGAGTGCTGCACTGTCAGAGGGTCAGTACTGAGGGAGTGCCGCACTGTCAGAGGGTCAGTACTGAGGGAGTGCCGCACTGTCAGGGCGTCAGTACTGAGGGAGTGCTGCACTGTCAGAGGGTCAGTACTGAGGGAGTGCCGCACTGTCAGAGGGTCAGTACTGAGGGAGTGCTGCACTGTCAGACGGTCAGTACTGAGGGAGTGCTGCACTGTCAGAGGGTCAGTTCTGGGGGAGTGCTGCACTCTCAGAGGGTCAGTACTGAGGGAGTGCCGCACTTTCAGAGGGTCAGTACTGAGGGAGTGCTGCACTGTCAGACGGTCAGTACTGAGGGAGTGCTGCACTGTCAGAGGGTCAGTACTGGGGGAGTGCCGCACTGTCAGAGGGTCAGTACTGAGGGAGTGCCGCACTGTCAGTGGGTCAGTACTGAGGGAGTGCCGCACTGTCAGAGGTTCAGTACTGAGGGAGTGCTGCACTGTCAGAGGGTCAGTACTTAGGGCGTGCCGCACTGTCAGAGGGTCAGTACTGAGGGAGCGCCGCACTGTCAGAGGGTCAGTGCTGAGGGAGTGCCGCACTGTCAGAGGGTCAGTACTGAGGGAGTGCCGCACTGTCAGAGGGTCAGTACTGAGGGAGTGCCGCACTGTCAGGGCGTCAGTACTGAGGGAGTGCTGCACTGTCAGAGGGTCAGTACTGAGGGAGTGCCGCACTGTCAGAGGGTCAGTACTGAGGGAGTGCTGCACTGTCAGAGGGTCAGTACTGGGGGAGTGCTGCACTGTCAGAGGGTCAGTACTGAGGGAGTGCCGCACTGTCAGAGGGTCAGTACTGAGGGAGTGCCGCACTGTCAGAGGGTCAGTACTGAGGGAGTGCTGCACTGTCAGACGGTCAGTACTGAGGGAGTGCTGCACTGTCAGAGGGTCAGTACTGGGGGAGTGCTGCACTCTCAGAGGGTCAGTACTGAGGGAGTGCCGCACTTTCAGAGGGTCAGTACTGAGGGAGTGCTGCACTGTCAGACGGTCAGTACTGAGGGAGTGCTGCACTGTCAGAGGGTCAGTACTGGGGGAGTGCCGCACTGTCAGAGGGTCAGTACTGAGGGAGTGCCGCACTGTCAGTGGGTCAGTACTGAGGGAGTGCCGCACTGTCAGAGGTTCAGTACTGAGGGAGTGCCGCACTGTCAGAGGGTCAGTACTGAGGGAGTGCTGCACTGTCAGAGGGTCAGTACTGGGGGAGTGCCGCACTGTCAGAGGGTCAGTACTGAGGGAGTGCCGCACTGTCAGTGGGTCAGTACTGAGGGAGTGCCGCACTGTCAGAGGTTCAGTACTGAGGGAGTGCTGCACTGTCAGAGGGTCAGTACTTAGGGCGTGCCGCACTGTCAGAGGATCAGTACTGAGGGAGCGCCGCACTGTCAGAGGGTCAGTGCTGAGGGAGTGCCGCACTGTCAGAGGGTCAGTACTGAGGGAGTGCCGCACTGTCAGAGGGTCAGTACTGAGGGAGTGCCGCACTGTCAGGGCGTCAGTACTGAGGGAGTGCTGCACTGTCAGAGGGTCAGTACTGAGGGAGTGCCGCACTGTCAGAGGGTCAGTACTGAGGGAGTGCTGCACTGTCAGACGGTCAGTACTGAGGGAGTGCTGCACTGTCAGAGGGTCAGTACTGGGGGAGTGCTGCACTGTCAGAGGGTCAGTACTGAGGGAGTGCCGCACTGTCAGAGGGTCAGTACTGAGGGAGTGCTGCACTGTCAGACGGTCAGTACTGAGGGAGTGCTGCACTGTCAGAGGGTCAGTACTGGGGGAGTGCTGCACTGTCAGACGGTCAGTACTGAGGGAGTGCTGCACTGTCAGAGGGTCAGTACTGGGGGAGTGCCGCACTGTCAGAGGGTCAGTACTGAGGGAGTGCCGCACTGTCAGAGGTTCAGTACTGAGGGAGTGCCGCACTGTCAGAGGGTCAGTACTGAGGGAGTGCTGCACTGTCAGAGGGTCAGTACTGAGGGAGTGCTGCACTGTCAGAGGGTCAGTGCTGAGGGAGTGCCGCACTGTCAGAGGGTCAGTACTGAGGGAGTGCCGCACTGTCAGAGGGTCAGTACTGAGGGAGTGCCGCACTGTCAGAGGGTCAGTACTGAGGGAGTGCTGCACTGTCAAAGGGTCAGTACTGAGGGAGTGCTGCACTGTCAGAGGGTCAGTACTGAGGGAGTGCCGCACTGTCAGAGGGTCAGTACTGAGGGAGTGCCGCACTGTCAGAGGGTCAGTACTGAGGGAGTGCTGCACTGTCAGAGGGTCAGTACTGAGGGAGTGCCGCACTGTCAGAGGGTCAGTACTGAGGGAGTGCTGCACTGTCAGAGGGTCAGTACTGAGGGAGTGCTGCACTGTCAGAGGGTCAGTACTGAGGGAGTGCTGCACTGTCAGAGGGTCAGTACTGAGGGAGTGCCGCACTGTCAGAGGGTCAGTACTGAGGGAGTGCCGCACTGTCAGAGGGTCAGTACTGAGGGAGTGCCGCACTGTCAGAGAGTCAGTACTGAGGGAGTGCTGCACTGTCAGAGGGTCAGTACTGAGGGAGTGCCGCACTGTCAGAGGGTCAGTACTGAGGGAGTGCCGCACTGTCAGAGGGTCAGTACTGAGGGAGTGCCGCACTGTCAGAGGGTCAGTACTGGGGGAGCGCCGCACTGTCAGAGGGTCAGTACTGAGGGAGTGCCGCACTGTCAGAGGGTCAGTACTGAGGGAGTGCTGCACTGTCAGAGGGTCAGTACTGAGGGAGTGCCGCACTGTCAGAGGGTCAGTACTGAGGGAGCGCCGCACTGTCAGAGGGTCAGTACCGTGGGAGTGTTGCACTGTCAGAGGGTCAGTACTGAGGGAGTGTCGCACTGTCAGAGGGTCAGTACTGAGGGAGTGCTGCACTGTCAGAGGGTCAGTACTGAGGGAGCGCCGCACTGTCAGAGGGTCAGTACTGAGGGAGTGCGGCACTGTCAGAGGGTCAGTACCGAGGGAGTGCCGCACTGTCAGAGGGTCAGTACTGAGGGAGCGCCGCACTGTCAGAGGGTCAGTACCGTGGGAGTGCTGCACTGTCAGAGGGTCAGTACTGAGGGACTGTCGCACTGTCAGAGGGTCAGTACTGAGGGAGCGTCGCACTGTCAGAGGGTCAGTACTGAGGGAGTGCCGCACTGTCAGAGGGTCAGTACTGAGGGAGTGCTGCACTGTCAGAGGGTCAGTACTGAGGGAGTGCTGCTCTGTCAGAGGGTCAGTACTGAGGGAGTGCTGCACTGTCAGACGGTCAGTACTGAGGGAGCGCCGCACTGTCAGAGGGTCAGTACTGAGGGAGTGCGGCACTGTCAGAGGGTCAGTACTGAGGGAGTGCCGCACTGTCAGAGGGTCAGTACTGAGGGAGCGCCGCACTGTCAGAGGGTCAGTACCGTGGGAGTGCTGCACTGTCAGAGGGTCAGTACTGAGGGAGTGTCGCACTGTCAGAGGGTCAGTACTGAGGGAGTGCTGCACTGTCAGAGGGTCAGTACTGAGGGAGCGCCGCACTGTCAGAGGGTCAGTACTGAGGGAGTGCGGCACTGTCAGAGGGTCAGTACTGAGGGAGTGCCGCACTGTCAGAGGGTCAGTACTGAGGGAGTGCCGCACTGTCAGAGGGTCAGTACCGTGGGAGTGCTGCACTGTCAGAGGGTCAGTACTGAGGGAGTGCTGCACTGTCAGAGGGTCAGTACTGAGGGAGTGCTGCACTGTCAGAGAGTCAGTACTGAGGGAGCGCCGCACTGTCAGAGGGTCAGTACTGAGGGAGTGCCGCATTGTCAGAGGGTCAGTACTGAGGGAGTGCCGCACTGTCAGAGTGTCAGTACTGAGGGAGCGCCGCACTGTCAGAGGGTCAGTACTGAGGGAGTGCTGCTCTGTCAGAGGGTCAGTACTGAGGGAGCGCCGCACTGTCAGAGGGTCAGTACCGAGTGTGTGCCGCTCTGTCAGAGGGTCAGTACTGAGTGAGTGCTGCACTGTCAGAGGGTCAGTACTGAGGGAGTGCTGCATTGTCAGAGGGTCAGTACTGAGGGAGCGCCGCACTGTCAGAGGGTCAGTACTGAGGGAGTGCTGCACTGTCAGAGGGTCAGTACTGAGGGAGTGCCGCACTGTCAGAGGGTCAGTATGAGGGAGTGCTGCACTGTCAGAGGGTCAGTACTGAGGGAGTGCCGCACTGTCAGAGGGTCAGTACTGAGGGAGTGCCGCACTGTCAGAGGGTCAGTACTGAGGGAGTGCCGCACTGTCAGAGGGTCAGTACTGAGGGAGCGCCGCACTGTCAGAGGGTCAGTGCTGAGGGAGTGCCGCACTGTCAGAGGGTCAGTACTGAGGGAGTGCCGCACTGTCAGAGGGTCAGTACTGAGGGAGTGCCGCACTGTCAGGGCGTCAGTACTGAGGGAGTGCTGCACTGTCAGAGGGTCAGTACTGAGGGAGTGCCGCACTGTCAGAGGGTCAGTACTGAGGGAGTGCTGCACTGTCAGACGGTCAGTACTGAGGGAGTGCTGCACTGTCAGAGGGTCAGTACTGGGGGAGTGCTGCACTGTCAGAGGGTCAGTACTGAGGGAGTGCCGCACTGTCAGAGGGTCAGTACTGAGGGAGTGCTGCACTGTCAGACGGTCAGTACTGAGGGAGTGCTGCACTGTCAGAGGGTCAGTACTGGGGGAGTGCTGCACTGTCAGACGGTCAGTACTGAGGGAGTGCTGCACTGTCAGAGGGTCAGTACTGGGGGAGTGCCGCACTGTCAGAGGGTCAGTACTGAGGGAGTGCCGCACTGTCAGAGGTTCAGTACTGAGGGAGTGCCGCACTGTCAGAGGGTCAGTACTGAGGGAGTGCTGCACTGTCAGAGGGTCAGTACTGAGGGAGTGCTGCACTGTCAGAGGGTCAGTGCTGAGGGAGTGCCGCACTGTCAGAGGGTCAGTACTGAGGGAGTGCCGCACTGTCAGAGGGTCAGTACTGAGGGAGTGCCGCACTGTCAGAGGGTCAGTACTGAGGGAGTGCTGCACTGTCAAAGGGTCAGTACTGAGGGAGTGCTGCACTGTCAGAGGGTCAGTACTGAGGGAGTGCCGCACTGTCAGAGGGTCAGTACTGAGGGAGTGCCGCACTGTCAGAGGGTCAGTACTGAGGGAGTGCTGCACTGTCAGAGGGTCAGTACTGAGGGAGTGCCGCACTGTCAGAGGGTCAGTACTGAGGGAGTGCTGCACTGTCAGAGGGTCAGTACTGAGGGAGTGCTGCACTGTCAGAGGGTCAGTACTGAGGGAGTGCTGCACTGTCAGAGGGTCAGTACTGAGGGAGTGCCGCACTGTCAGAGGGTCAGTACTGAGGGAGTGCCGCACTGTCAGAGGGTCAGTACTGAGGGAGTGCCGCACTGTCAGAGAGTCAGTACTGAGGGAGTGCTGCACTGTCAGAGGGTCAGTACTGAGGGAGTGCCGCACTGTCAGAGGGTCAGTACTGAGGGAGTGCCGCACTGTCAGAGGGTCAGTACTGAGGGAGTGCCGCACTGTCAGAGGGTCAGTACTGGGGGAGCGCCGCACTGTCAGAGGGTCAGTACTGAGGGAGTGCCGCACTGTCAGAGGGTCAGTACTGAGGGAGTGCTGCACTGTCAGAGGGTCAGTACTGAGGGAGTGCCGCACTGTCAGAGGGTCAGTACTGAGGGAGCGCCGCACTGTCAGAGGGTCAGTACCGTGGGAGTGTTGCACTGTCAGAGGGTCAGTACTGAGGGAGTGTCGCACTGTCAGAGGGTCAGTACTGAGGGAGTGCTGCACTGTCAGAGGGTCAGTACTGAGGGAGCGCCGCACTGTCAGAGGGTCAGTACTGAGGGAGTGCGGCACTGTCAGAGGGTCAGTACCGAGGGAGTGCCGCACTGTCAGAGGGTCAGTACTGAGGGAGCGCCGCACTGTCAGAGGGTCAGTACCGTGGGAGTGCTGCACTGTCAGAGGGTCAGTACTGAGGGACTGTCGCACTGTCAGAGGGTCAGTACTGAGGGAGCGTCGCACTGTCAGAGGGTCAGTACTGAGGGAGTGCCGCACTGTCAGAGGGTCAGTACTGAGGGAGTGCTGCACTGTCAGAGGGTCAGTACTGAGGGAGTGCTGCTCTGTCAGAGGGTCAGTACTGAGGGAGTGCTGCACTGTCAGACGGTCAGTACTGAGGGAGCGCCGCACTGTCAGAGGGTCAGTACTGAGGGAGTGCGGCACTGTCAGAGGGTCAGTACTGAGGGAGTGCCGCACTGTCAGAGGGTCAGTACTGAGGGAGCGCCGCACTGTCAGAGGGTCAGTACCGTGGGAGTGCTGCACTGTCAGAGGGTCAGTACTGAGGGAGTGTCGCACTGTCAGAGGGTCAGTACTGAGGGAGTGCTGCACTGTCAGAGGGTCAGTACTGAGGGAGCGCCGCACTGTCAGAGGGTCAGTACTGAGGGAGTGCGGCACTGTCAGAGGGTCAGTACTGAGGGAGTGCGGCACTGTCAGAGGGTCAGTACTGAGGGAGTGCCGCACTGTCAGAGGGTCAGTACCGTGGGAGTGCTGCACTGTCAGAGGGTCAGTACTGAGGGAGTGCTGCACTGTCAGAGGGTCAGTACTGAGGGAGTGCTGCACTGTCAGAGAGTCAGTACTGAGGGAGCGCCGCACTGTCAGAGGGTCAGTACTGAGGGAGTGCCGCATTGTCAGAGGGTCAGTACTGAGGGAGTGCCGCACTGTCAGAGTGTCAGTACTGAGGGAGCGCCGCACTGTCAGAGGGTCAGTACTGAGGGAGTGCTGCTCTGTCAGAGGGTCAGTACTGAGGGAGCGCCGCACTGTCAGAGGGTCAGTACCGAGTGTGTGCCGCTCTGTCAGAGGGTCAGTACTGAGTGAGTGCTGCACTGTCAGAGGGTCAGTACTGAGGGAGTGCTGCATTGTCAGAGGGTCAGTACTGAGGGAGCGCCGCACTGTCAGAGGGTCAGTACTGAGGGAGTGCTGCACTGTCAGAGGGTCAGTACTGAGGGAGTGCCGCACTGTCAGAGGGTCAGTATGAGGGAGTGCTGCACTGTCAGAGGGTCAGTACTGAGGGAGTGCCGCACTGTCAGAGGGTCAGTACTGAGGGAGTGCCGCACTGTCAGGGCGTCAGTACTGAGGGAGTGCTGCACTGTCAGATGGTCAGGACTGAGGGAGTGCCGCACTGTCAGAGGGTCAGTACTGAGGGAGTGCTGCACTGTCAGACGGTCAGTACTGAGGGAGTGCTGCACTGTCAGAGGGTCAGTTCTGGGGGAGTGCTGCACTCTCAGAGGGTCAGTACTGAGGGAGTGCCGCACTTTCAGAGGGTCAGTACTGAGGGAGTGCTGCACTGTCAGACGGTCAGTACTGAGGGAGTGCTGCACTGTCAGAGGGTCAGTACTGGGGGAGTGCCGCACTGTCAGAGGGTCAGTACTGAGGGAGTGCCGCACTGTCAGTGGGTCAGTACTGAGGGAGTGCCGCACTGTCAGAGGTTCAGTACTGAGGGAGTGCTGCACTGTCAGAGGGTCAGTACTTAGGGCGTGCCGCACTGTCAGAGGGTCAGTACTGAGGGAGCGCCGCACTGTCAGAGGGTCAGTGCTGAGGGAGTGCCGCACTGTCAGAGGGTCAGTACTGAGGGAGTGCCGCACTGTCAGAGGGTCAGTACTGAGGGAGTGCCGCACTGTCAGGGCGTCAGTACTGAGGGAGTGCTGCACTGTCAGAGGGTCAGTACTGAGGGAGTGCCGCACTGTCAGAGGGTCAGTACTGAGGGAGTGCTGCACTGTCAGAGGGTCAGTACTGGGGGAGTGCTGCACTGTCAGAGGGTCAGTACTGAGGGAGTGCCGCACTGTCAGAGGGTCAGTACTGAGGGAGTGCCGCACTGTCAGAGGGTCAGTACTGAGGGAGTGCTGCACTGTCAGACGGTCAGTACTGAGGGAGTGCTGCACTGTCAGAGGGTCAGTACTGGGGGAGTGCTGCACTCTCAGAGGGTCAGTACTGAGGGAGTGCCGCACTTTCAGAGGGTCAGTACTGAGGGAGTGCTGCACTGTCAGACGGTCAGTACTGAGGGAGTGCTGCACTGTCAGAGGGTCAGTACTGGGGGAGTGCCGCACTGTCAGAGGGTCAGTACTGAGGGAGTGCCGCACTGTCAGTGGGTCAGTACTGAGGGAGTGCCGCACTGTCAGAGGTTCAGTACTGAGGGAGTGCCGCACTGTCAGAGGGTCAGTACTGAGGGAGTGCTGCACTGTCAGAGGGTCAGTACTGGGGGAGTGCCGCACTGTCAGAGGGTCAGTACTGAGGGAGTGCCGCACTGTCAGTGGGTCAGTACTGAGGGAGTGCCGCACTGTCAGAGGTTCAGTACTGAGGGAGTGCTGCACTGTCAGAGGGTCAGTACTTAGGGCGTGCCGCACTGTCAGAGGATCAGTACTGAGGGAGCGCCGCACTGTCAGAGGGTCAGTGCTGAGGGAGTGCCGCACTGTCAGAGGGTCAGTACTGAGGGAGTGCCGCACTGTCAGAGGGTCAGTACTGAGGGAGTGCCGCACTGTCAGGGCGTCAGTACTGAGGGAGTGCTGCACTGTCAGAGGGTCAGTACTGAGGGAGTGCCGCACTGTCAGAGGGTCAGTACTGAGGGAGTGCTGCACTGTCAGACGGTCAGTACTGAGGGAGTGCTGCACTGTCAGAGGGTCAGTACTGGGGGAGTGCTGCACTGTCAGAGGGTCAGTACTGAGGGAGTGCCGCACTGTCAGAGGGTCAGTACTGAGGGAGTGCTGCACTGTCAGACGGTCAGTACTGAGGGAGTGCTGCACTGTCAGAGGGTCAGTACTGGGGGAGTGCTGCACTGTCAGACGGTCAGTACTGAGGGAGTGCTGCACTGTCAGAGGGTCAGTACTGGGGGAGTGCCGCACTGTCAGAGGGTCAGTACTGAGGGAGTGCCGCACTGTCAGAGGTTCAGTACTGAGGGAGTGCCGCACTGTCAGAGGGTCAGTACTGAGGGAGTGCTGCACTGTCAGAGGGTCAGTACTGAGGGAGTGCTGCACTGTCAGAGGGTCAGTGCTGAGGGAGTGCCGCACTGTCAGAGGGTCAGTACTGAGGGAGTGCCGCACTGTCAGAGGGTCAGTTCTGAGGGAGTGCCGCACTGTCAGAGGGTCAGTACTGAGGGAGTGCCGCACTGTCAGAGGGTCAGTACTGAGGGAGTGCTGCACTGTCAGAGGGTCAGTACTGAGGGA
Organism: Scyliorhinus torazame; assembly: GCF_047496885.1. Classification (NCBI taxonomy): domain Eukaryota; kingdom Metazoa; phylum Chordata; class Chondrichthyes; order Carcharhiniformes; family Scyliorhinidae; genus Scyliorhinus; species Scyliorhinus torazame. The sequence goes on along the minus strand of NC_092725.1, from coordinate 7,037,894 downwards.
GTGCTGCACTGTCAGAGGGTCAGTACTGAGGGAGTGCTGCACTGTCAGAGGGTCAGTACTGAGGGAGTGCCGCACTGTCAGAGGGTCAGTACTGAGGGAGTGCCGCACTGTCAGAGGGTCAGTACTGAGGGAGTGCCGCACTGTCAGAGAGTCAGTACTGAGGGAGTGCTGCACTGTCAGAGGGTCAGTACTGAGGGAGTGCCGCACTGTCAGAGGGTCAGTACTGAGGGAGTGCCGCACTGTCAGAGGGTCAGTACTGAGGGAGTGCCGCACTGTCAGAGGGTCAGTACTGGGGGAGCGCCGCACTGTCAGAGGGTCAGTACTGAGGGAGTGCCGCACTGTCAGAGGGTCAGTACTGAGGGAGTGCTGCACTGTCAGAGGGTCAGTACTGAGGGAGTGCCGCACTGTCAGAGGGTCAGTACTGAGGGAGCGCCGCACTGTCAGAGGGTCAGTACCGTGGGAGTGCTGCACTGTCAGAGGGTCAGTACTGAGGGAGTGTCGCACTGTCAGAGGGTCAGTACTGAGGGAGTGCTGCACTGTCAGAGGGTCAGTACTGAGGGAGCGCCGCACTGTCAGAGGGTCAGTACTGAGGGAGTGCGGCACTGTCAGAGGGTCAGAACCGAGGGAGTGCCGCACTGTCAGAGGGTCAGTACTGAGGGAGCGCCGCACTGTCAGAGGGTCAGTACCGTGGGAGTGCTGCACTGTCAGAGGGTCAGTACTGAGGGACTGTCGCACTGTCAGAGGGTCAGTACTGAGGGAGCGTCGCACTGTCAGAGGGTCAGTACTGAGGGAGTGCCGCACTGTCAGAGGGTCAGTACTGAGGGAGTGCTGCACTGTCAGAGGGTCAGTACTGAGGGAGTGCTGCTCTGTCAGAGGGTCAGTACTGAGGGAGTGCTGCACTGTCAGACGGTCAGTACTGAGGGAGTGCTGCACTGTCAGAGGGTCAGTACTGCGGGAGTGCCGCACTGTCAGAGGGTCAGTACTGAGGGAGTGCCGCACTGTCAGAGGGTCAGTACTGAGGGAGTGCCGCACTGTCAGAGGGTCAGTACTGAGGGAGAGCCGCACTGTCAGAGGGTCAGTACTGAGGGAGCGTCGCACTGTCAGAGGGTCAGTACTGAGGGAGTGCCGCACTGTCAGAGGGTCAGTACTGAGGGAGCGTCGCACTGTCAGAGGGTCAGTACTGAGGGAGTGCCGCACTGTCAGAGGGTCAGTACTGAGGGAGTGCTGCACTGTCAGAGGGTCAGTACTGAGGGAGTGCTGCTCTGTCAGAGGGTCAGTACTGAGGGAGTGCTGCACTGTCAGACGGTCAGTACTGAGGGAGTGCTGCACTGTCAGAGGGTCAGTACTGGGGGAATGCCGCACTGTCAGAGGGTCAGTACTGAGGGAGTGCCGCACTGTCAGAGGGTCAGTACTGAGGGAGTGCCGCACTGTCAGAGGGTCAGTACTGAGGGAGAGCCGCACTGTCAGAGGGTCAGTACTGAGGGAGTGCTGCACTGTCAGAGGGTCAGTACTGAGGGAGTGCCGCACTGTCAGAGGGTCAGTACTGAGGGAGTGCTGCACTGTCAGAGGGTCAGTACTGAGGGAGTGCCGCACTGTCAGAGGGTCAGTACTGAGGGAGTGCTGCACTGTCAGAGGGTCTGTACTGAGGGAGTGCCGCACTGTCAGAGGGTCAGTACTGAGGGAGTGCTGCACTGTCAGAGGGTCAGTACTGAGGGAGTGCCGCACTGTCAGAGGGTCAGTACTGAGGGAGTGCCGCACTGTCAGAGGGTCAGTACTGAGGGAGTGCCGCACTGTCAGAGGGTCAGTACTGAGGGAGTGCCGCACTGTCAGAGGGTCAGTACTGAGGGAGTGCCGCACTGTCAGAGAGTCAGTACTGAGGGAGTGCCGCACTGTCAGAGGGTCAGTGCTGAGGGAGTGCTGCACTGTCAGAGGGTCAGTACTGAGGGAGTGCTGCACTGTCAGAGGGTCAGTACTGAGGGAGCGTCGCACTGTCAGAGGGTCAGTACTGAGGGAGTGCTGCCCTGTCAGAGGGTCAGTACTGAGGGAGTGCAGCACTGTCAGAGGGTCAGTACTGAGGGAGTGCCGCACTGTCAGAGGGTCAGTACTGAGGGAGTGCCGCACTGTCAGAGGGTCAGTACTGAGGGAGTGCCGCACTGTCAGAGGGTCAGTACTGAGGGAGTGCCGCACTGTCAGAGAGTCAGTACTGAGGGAGTGCCGCACTGTCAGAGGGTCAGTGCTGAGGGAGTGCTGCACTGTCAGAGGGTCAGTACTGAGGGAGTGCTGCACTGTCAGAGGGTCAGTACTGAGGGAGCGTCGCACTGTCAGAGGGTCAGTACTGAGGGAGTGCTGCCCTGTCAGAGGGTCAGTACTGAGGGAGTGCAGCACTGTCAGAGGGTCAGTACTGAGGGAGTGCCGCACTGTCAGAGGGTCAGTACTGAGGGAGTGCCGCACTGTCAGAGTGTCAGTACTGAGGGAGTGCCGCACTGTCAGAGGGTCAGTACTGAGGGAGTGCCGCACTGTCAGAGAGTCAGTGCTGAGGGAATGCCGCACTGTCAGAGGGTCAGTGCTGAGGGAGTGCTGCACTGTCAGAGGGTCAGTACTGAGGGAGTGCTGCACTGTCAGAGGGTCAGTACTGAGGGAGTGCCGCACTGTCAGAGGGTCAGTACTGAGGGAGAGCTGCACTGTCAGAGGGTCAGTACTGAGGGAGTGCTGCACTGTCAGAGGTTCAGTACTGAGGGAGTGCTGCACTGTCAGAGGGTCAGTACTGAGGGAGTGCTGCACTGTCAGAGGGTCAGTACTGAGGGAGTGCTGCACTGTCAGAGGGTCAGTACTGAGGGAGTGCCGCACTGTCAGAGGGTCAGTACTGAGGGAGAGCTGCACTGTCAGAGGGTCAGTACTGAGGGAGTGCTGCACTGTCAGAGGGTCAGTACTGAGGAAGTGCTGCACTGTCAGAGGGTCAGTACTGAGGGAGTGCTGCACTGTCAGAGGTTCAGTACTGAGGGAGCGCTGCACTGTCAGAGGGTCAGTACTGAGGGAGTGCTGCACTGTCAGAGGGTCAGTACTGAGGGAGTGCCGCACTGTCAGAGGGTCAGTACTGAGGGAGTGCTGCACTGTCAGAGGGTCAGTACTGAGGGAGTGCCGCACTGTCAGAGGGTCAGTACTGAGGGAGTGCTGCACTGTCAGAGGGTCCGTACTGAGGGAGTGCCGCACTGTCAGAGGGTCAGTACTGAGGGAGTGCTGCACTGTCAGAGGGTCAGTACTGAGGGAGTGCCGCACTGTCAGAGGGTCAGTACTGAGGGAGTGCTGCACTGTCAGAGGGTCAGTGCTGAGGGAGTGCTGCACTGTCAGAGGGTCAGTACTGAGGGAGTGCCGCACTGTCAGAGGGTCCGTACTGAGGGAGCGCCGCACTGTCAGAGGGTCAGTACTGAGGGAGTGCTGCACTGTCAGAGGGTCAGTACTGAGGGAGTGTCGCACTGTCACAGGGTCAGTACTGAGGGAGTGCTGCACTGTCAGAGGGTCAGTACTGAGGGAGCGCCGCACTGTCAGAGGGTCAGTACTGATGGAGCACTGCACTGTCAGAGGGTCAGTACTGAGGGTGTGCCGCACTGTCAGGGGGTCAGTACTGAGCGAGTGGCGCACTGTCAGAGGGTCAGTACTGAGGGAGTGCTGCACTGTCAGAGGGTCAGTACTGAGGGAGCGCCGCACTGTCAGAGGGTCAGTACTGAGGGAGTGCCGCATTGTCAGAGGGTCAGTACTGAGGGAGTGCCGCACTGTCAGAGGGTCAGTACTGAGGGAGTGCCGCATTGTCAGAGGGTCAGTACTGAGGGAGTGCCGCACTGTCAGAGGGTCAGTACTGAGGGAGTGCCGCACTGTCAGAGGGTCAGTACTGAGGGAGTGCCGCACTGTCAGAGGGTCAGTACTGAGGCACTGCTGCACTGTCAGAGGGTCAGTGCTGAGGGAGCGCCGCACTGTCAGAGGGTCAGTACTGAGGGAGTGCCGCACTGTCAGAGGGTCAGTACTGAGGCACTGCTGCACTGTCAGAGGGTCAGTACTGAGGGAGTGCTGCACTGTCAGAGGGTCAGTACTGAGGCACTGCTGCACTGTCAGAGGGTCAGTGCTGAGGGAGCGCCGCACTGTCAGAGGGTCAGTACTGAGGGAGTGCCGCATTGTCAGAGGGTCAGTACTGAGGGAGTGCCGCACTGTCAGAGGGTCAGTACTGAGGCACTGCTGCACTGTCAGAGGGTCAGTACTGAGGGAGTGCTGCACTGTCAGAGGGTCAGTACTGAGGGAGTGCTGCACTGTCAGAGGGTCAGTACTGAGGGAGTGCTGCACTGTCAGAGGGTCAGTACTGAGGGAGTGCTGCACTGTCAGAGGGTCAGTACTGAGGGAGTGCTGCACTGTCAGAGGGTCAGTGCTGAGGGAGTGCCGCACTGTCAGAGGGTCAGTACTGAGGGAGTGCCGCACTGTCAGAGGGTCAGTACTGAGGGAGTGCCGCACTGTCAGAGGGTCAGTACTGAGGGAGTGCAGCACTGTCAGAGGGTCAGTACTGAGGGAGTGCCGCACTGTCAGAGGGTCAGTACTGAGGGAGTGCCGCACTGTCAGAGGGTCAGTACTGAGGGAGTGCCGCACTGTCAGAGGGTCAGTACTGAGGGAGTGCCGCACTGTCAGAGAGTCAGTACTGAGGGAGTGCCGCACTGTCAGAGGGTCAGTGCTGAGGGAGTGCTGCACTGTCAGAGGGTCAGTACTGAGGGAGTGCTGCACTGTCAGAGGGTCAGTACTGAGGGAGTGCCGCACTGTCAGAGGGTCAGTACTGAGGGAGAGCTGCACTGTCAGAGGGTCAGTACTGAGGGAGTGCTGCACTGTCAGAGGTTCAGTACTGAGGGAGTGCTGCACTGTCAGAGGGTCAGTACTGAGGGAGTGCTGCACTGTCAGAGGGTCAGTACTGAGGGAGTGCTGCACTGTCAGAGGGTCAGTACTGAGGGAGTGCCGCACTGTCAGAGGGTCAGTACTGAGGGAGAGCTGCACTGTCAGAGGGTCAGTACTGAGGGAGTGCTGCACTGTCAGAGGGTCAGTACTGAGGGAGTGCTGCACTGTCAGAGGGTCAGTACTGAGGGAGTGCTGCACTGTCAGAGGTTCAGTACTGAGGGAGCGCTGCACTGTCAGAGGGTCAGTACTGAGGGAGTGCCGCACTGTCAGAGGGTCAGTACTGAGGGAGTGCTGCACTGTCAGAGGGTCAGTACTGAGGGAGTGCCGCACTGTCAGAGGGTCAGTACTGAGGGAGTGCTGCACTGTCAGAGGGTCCGTACTGAGGGAGTGCCGCACTGTCAGAGGGTCAGTACTGAGGGAGTGCTGCACTGTCAGAGGGTCAGTACTGAGGGAGTGCCGCACTGTCAGAGGGTCAGTACTGAGGGAGTGCTGCACTGTCAGAGGGTCAGTGCTGAGGGAGTGCTGCACTGTCAGAGGGTCAGTACTGAGGGAGTGCCGCACTGTCAGAGGGTCCGTACTGAGGGAGCGCCGCACTGTCAGAGGGTCAGTACTGAGGGAGTGCTGCACTGTCAGAGGGTCAGTACTGAGGGAGTGTCGCACTGTCACAGGGTCAGTACTGAGGGAGTGCTGCACTGTCAGAGGGTCAGTACTGAGGGAGCGCCGCACTGTCAGAGGGTCAGTACTGATGGAGCACTGCACTGTCAGAGGGTCAGTACTGAGGGTGTGCCGCACTGTCAGGGGGTCAGTACTGAGCGAGTGGCGCACTGTCAGAGGGTCAGTACTGAGGGAGTGCTGCACTGTCAGAGGGTCAGTACTGAGGGAGCGCCGCACTGTCAGAGGGTCAGTACTGAGGGAGTGCCGCATTGTCAGAGGGTCAGTACTGAGGGAGTGCCGCACTGTCAGAGGGTCAGTACTGAGGGAGTGCCGCATTGTCAGAGGGTCAGTACTGAGGGAGTGCCGCACTGTCAGAGGGTCAGTACTGAGGGAGTGCCGCACTGTCAGAGGGTCAGTACTGAGGGAGTGCCGCACTGTCAGAGGGTCAGTACTGAGGCACTGCTGCACTGTCAGAGGGTCAGTGCTGAGGGAGTGCCGCACTGTCAGAGGGTCAGTACTGAGGGAGCGCCGCACTGTCAGAGGGTCAGTACTGAGGGAGTGCCGCACTGTCAGAGGGTCAGTACTGAGGGAGTGCTGCACTGTCAGAGGGTCAGTACTGAGGGAGTGCCGCACTGTCAGAGGGTCAGTACTGAGGGAGCGCCGCACTGTCAGAGGGTCAGTACTGAGGGAGTGCTGCACTGTCAGAGGGTCAGTACTGAGGGAGTGCCGCACTGTCAGGGGGTCAGTACTGAGGGAGCGCCGCACTGTCAGAGGGTCAGTACTGAGGGAGTGCCGCACTGTCAGAGGGTCAGTACTGAGGGAGTGCTGCACTGTCAGAGGGTCAGTACTGAGGGAGTGCCGCACTGTCAGGGGGTCAGTACTGAGGGAGCGCCGCACTGTCAGGGGGTCAGTACTGAGGGAGTGCCGCACTGTCAGAGGGTCAGTACTGAGGGAGTGCTGCACTGTCAGAGGGTCAGTACTGAGGGAGTGCCGCACTGTCAGAGGGTCAGTACTGAGGGAGTGCTGCACTGTCAGAGGGTCAGTGCTGAGGGAGTGCTGCACTGTCAGAGGGTCAGTACTGAGGGAGTGCCGCACTGTCAGAGGGTCCGTACTGAGGGAGCGCCGCACTGTCAGAGGGTCAGTACTGAGGGAGTGCTGCACTGTCAGAGGGTCAGTACTGAGGGAGTGTCGCACTGTCACAGGGTCAGTACTGAGGGAGTGCTGCACTGTCAGAGGGTCAGTACTGAGGGAGCGCCGCACTGTCAGAGGGTCAGTACTGATGGAGCACTGCACTGTCAGAGGGTCAGTACTGAGGGTGTGCCGCACTGTCAGGGGGTCAGTACTGAGCGAGTGGCGCACTGTCAGAGGGTCAGTACTGAGGGAGTGCTGCACTGTCAGAGGGTCAGTACTGAGGGAGCGCCGCACTGTCAGAGGGTCAGTACTGAGGGAGTGCCGCATTGTCAGAGGGTCAGTACTGAGGGAGTGCCGCACTGTCAGAGGGTCAGTACTGAGGGAGTGCCGCACTGTCAGAGGGTCAGTACTGAGGGAGCGCCGCACTGTCAGAGGGTCAGTACTGAGGGAGTGCTGCACTGTCAGAGGGTCAGTACTGAGGGAGTGCTGCACTGTCAGAGGGTCAGTACTGAGGGAGCGCCGCACTGTCAGAGGGTCAGTACTGAGGGAGCGCCGCACTGTCAGAGGGTCAGTACTGAGGGAGTGCCGCACTGTCAGAGGGTCAGTACTGAGGGAGTGCCGCACTGTCAGAGGGTCAGTACTGAGGGAGAGCTGCACTGTCAGAGGGTCAGTACTGAGGGAGTGCCGCACTGTCAGAGGGTCAGTACTGAGGGAGTGCCGCACTGTCAGAGGGTCAGTACTGAGGGAGTGCCGCACTGTCAGAGGGTCAGTACTGAGGGAGTGCCGCACTGTCAGAGGGTCAGTACTGAGGGAGTGCCGCACTGTCAGAGGGTCAGTACTGAGGGAGTGCCGCACTGTCAGAGGGTCAGTACTGAGGGAGCGCCGCACTGTCAGAGGGTCAGTACTGAGGGAGTGCTGCACTGTCAGAGGGTCAGTACTGAGGGAGCGCCGCACTGTCAGAGGGTCAGTACTGAGGGAGTGCCGCACTGTCAGAGGGTCAGTACTGAGGGAGTGCTGCACTGTCAGAGGGTCAGTACTAAGGGAGTGCCGCACTGTCAGAGGGTCAGTACTGAGGGAGTGCCGCACTGTCAGAGGGTCAGTGCTGAGGGAGTGCTGCACTGTCAGAGGGTCAGTACTGAGGGAGTGCCGCACTGTCAGAGGGTCAGTACTGAGGGAGTGCCGCACTGTCAGAGGGTCAGTACTGAGGGAGTGCTGCACTGTCAGAGGGTCAGTACTGAGGGAGTGCTGCTCTGTCAGAGGGTCAGTACTGAGGGAGTGCTGCACTGTCAGACGGTCAGTACTGAGGGAGTGCTGCACTGTCAGAGGGTCAGTACTGGGGGAGTGCCGCACTGTCAGAGGGTCAGTACTGAGGGAGTGCCGCACTGTCAGAGGGTCAGTACTGAGGGAGTGCCGCACTGTCAGAGGGTCAGTACTGAGGGAGAGCCGCACTGTCAGAGGGTCAGTACTGAGGGAGCGTCGCACTGTCAGAGGGTCAGTACTGAGGGAGTGCCGCACTGTCAGAGGGTCAGTACTGAGGGAGCATCGCACTGTCAGAGGGTCAGTACTGAGGGAGTGCCGCACTGTCAGAGGGTCAGTACTGAGGGAGTGCTGCACTGTCAGAGGGTCAGTACTGAGGGAGTGCTGCTCTGTCAGAGGGTCAGTACTGAGGGAGTGCTGCACTGTCAGACGGTCAGTACTGAGGGAGTGCTGCACTGTCAGAGGGTCAGTACTGGGGGAGTGCCGCACTGTCAGAGGGTCAGTACTGAGGGAGTGCCGCACTGTCAGAGGGTCAGTACTGAGGGAGTGCCGCACTGTCAGAGGGTCAGTACTGAGGGAGAGCCGCACTGTCAGAGGGTCAGTACTGAGGGAGTGCTGCACTGTCAGAGGGTCAGTACTGAGGGAGTGCCGCACTGTCAGAGGGTCAGTACTGAGGGAGTGCTGCACTGTCAGAGGGTCAGTACTGAGGGAGTGCCGCACTGTCAGAGGGTCAGTACTGAGGGAGTGCTGCACTGTCAGAGGGTCTGTACTGAGGGAGTGCCGCACTGTCAGAGGGTCAGTACTGAGGGAGTGCTGCACTGTCAGAGGGTCAGTACTGAGGGAGTGCCGCATTGTCAGAGGGTCAGTACTGAGGGAGTGCCGCACTGTCAGAGGGTCAGTACTGAGGGAGTGCCGCACTGTCAGAGGGTCAGTACTGAGGGAGTGCCGCACTGTCAGAGGGTCAGTACTGAGGGAGTGCCGCACTGTCAGAGGGTCAGTACTGAGGGAGTGCCGCACTGTCAGAGGGTCAGTGCTGAGGGAGTGCTGCACTGTCAGAGGGTCAGTACTGAGGGAGTGCTGCCCTGTCAGAGGGTCTGTACTGAGGGAGTGCCGCACTGTCAGAGGGTCAGTACTGAGGGAGTGCCGCACTGTCAGAGAGTCAGTACTGAGGGAGTGCCGCACTGTCAGAGGGTCAGTGCTGAGGGAGTGCTGCACTGTCAGAGGGTCAGTACTGAGGGAGTGCTGCACTGTCAGAGGGTCAGTACTGAGGGAGCGTCGCACTGTCAGAGGGTCAGTACTGAGGGAGTGCTGCCCTGTCAGAGGGTCAGTACTGAGGGAGTGCAGCACTGTCAGAGGGTCAGTACTGAGGGAGTGCCGCACTGTCAGAGGGTCAGTACTGAGGGAGTGCCGCACTGTCAGAGGGTCAGTACTGAGGGAGTGCCGCACTGTCAGAGGGTCAGTACTGAGGGAGTGCCGCACTGTCAGAGAGTCAGTGCTGAGGGAGTGCCGCACTGTCAGAGGGTCAGTGCTGAGGGAGTGCTGCACTGTCAGAGGGTCAGTACTGAGGGAGTGCTGCACTGTCAGAGGGTCAGTACTGAGGGAGTGCCGCACTGTCAGAGGGTCAGTACTGAGGGAGAGCTGCACTGTCAGAGGGTCAGTACTGAGGGAGTGCTGCACTGTCAGAGGTTCAGTACTGAGGGAGTGCTGCACTGTCAGAGGGTCAGTACTGAGGGAGTGCTGCACTGTCAGAGGGTCAGTACTGAGGGAGTGCTGCACTGTCAGAGGGTCAGTACTGAGGGAGTGCCGCACTGTCAGAGGGTCAGTACTGAGGGAGAGCTGCACTGTCAGAGGGTCAGTACTGAGGGAGTGCTGCACTGTCAGAGGGTCAGTACTGAGGAAGTGCTGCACTGTCAGAGGGTCAGTACTGAGGGAGTGCTGCACTGTCAGAGGTTCAGTACTGAGGGAGCGCTGCACTGTCAGAGGGTCAGTACTGAGGGAGTGCCGCACTGTCAGAGGGTCAGTACTGAGGGAGTGCTGCACTGTCAGAGGGTCAGTACTGAGGGAGTGCCGCACTGTCAGAGGGTCAGTACTGAGGGAGTGCTGCACTGTCAGAGGGTCCGTACTGAGGGAGTGCCGCACTGTCAGAGGGTCAGTACTGAGGGAGTGCTGCACTGTCAGAGGGTCAGTACTGAGGGAGTGCCGCACTGTCAGAGGGTCAGTACTGAGGGAGTGCTGCACTGTCAGAGGGTCAGTGCTGAGGGAGTGCTGCACTGTCAGAGGGTCAGTACTGAGGGAGTGCCGCACTGTCAGAGGGTCCGTAGTGAGGGAGCGCCGCACTGTCAGAGGGTCAGTACTGAGGGAGTGCTGCACTGTCAGAGGGTCAGTACTGAGGGAGTGTCGCACTGTCACAGGGTCAGTACTGAGGGAGTGCTGCACTGTCAGAGGGTCAGTACTGAGGGAGCGCCGCACTGTCAGAGGGTCAGTACTGATGGAGCACTGCACTGTCAGAGGGTCAGTACTGAGGGTGTGCCGCACTGTCAGGGGGTCAGTACTGAGCGAGTGGCGCACTGTCAGAGGGTCAGTACTGAGGGAGTGCTGCACTGTCAGAGGGTCAGTACTGAGGGAGCGCCGCACTGTCAGAGGGTCAGTACTGAGGGAGTGCCGCATTGTCAGAGGGTCAGTACTGAGGGAGTGCCGCACTGTCAGAGGGTCAGTACTGAGGGAGTGCCGCATTGTCAGAGGGTCAGTACTGAGGGAGTGCCGCACTGTCAGAGGGTCAGTACTGAGGGAGTGCCGCACTGTCAGAGGGTCAGTACTGAGGGAGTGCCGCACTGTCAGAGAGTCAGTACTGAGGGAGTGCCGCACTGTCAGAGGGTCAGTGCTGAGGGAGTGCTGCACTGTCAGAGGGTCAGTACTGAGGGAGTGCTGCACTGTCAGAGGGTCAGTACTGAGGGAGTGCCGCACTGTCAGAGGGTCAGTACTGAGGGAGAGCTGCACTGTCAGAGGGTCAGTACTGAGGGAGTGCTGCACTGTCAGAGGTTCAGTACTGAGGGAGTGCTGCACTGTCAGAGGGTCAGTACTGAGGGAGTGCTGCACTGTCAGAGGGTCAGTACTGAGGGAGTGCTGCACTGTCAGAGGGTCAGTACTGAGGGAGTGCCGCACTGTCAGAGGGTCAGTACTGAGGGAGAGCTGCACTGTCAGAGGGTCAGTACTGAGGGAGTGCTGCACTGTCAGAGGGTCAGTACTGAGGGAGTGCTGCACTGTCAGAGGGTCAGTACTGAGGGAGTGCTGCACTGTCAGAGGTTCAGTACTGAGGGAGCGCTGCACTGTCAGAGGGTCAGTACTGAGGGAGTGCCGCACTGTCAGAGGGTCAGTACTGAGGGAGTGCTGCACTGTCAGAGGGTCAGTACTGAGGGAGTGCCGCACTGTCAGAGGGTCAGTACTGAGGGAGTGCTGCACTGTCAGAGGGTCCGTACTGAGGGAGTGCCGCACTGTCAGAGGGTCAGTACTGAGGGAGTGCTGCACTGTCAGAGGGTCAGTACTGAGGGAGTGCCGCACTGTCAGAGGGCCAGTACTGAGGGAGTGCTGCACTGTCAGAGGGTCAGTGCTGAGGGAGTGCTGCACTGTCAGAGGGTCAGTACTGAGGGAGTGCCGCACTGTCAGAGGGTCCGTACTGAGGGAGCGCCGCACTGTCAGAGGGTCAGTACTGAGGGAGTGCTGCACTGTCAGAGGGTCAGTACTGAGGGAGTGTCGCACTGTCACAGGGTCAGTACTGAGGGAGTGCTGCACTGTCAGAGGGTCAGTACTGAGGGAGCGCCGCACTGTCAGAGGGTCAGTACTGATGGAGCACTGCACTGTCAGAGGGTCAGTACTGAGGGTGTGCCGCACTGTCAGGGGGTCAGTACTGAGCGAGTGGCGCACTGTCAGAGGGTCAGTACTGAGGGAGTGCTGCACTGTCAGAGGGTCAGTACTGAGGGAGCGCCGCACTGTCAGAGGGTCAGTACTGAGGGAGTGCCGCATTGTCAGAGGGTCAGTACTGAGGGAGTGCCGCACTGTCAGAGGGTCAGTACTGAGGGAGTGCCGCATTGTCAGAGGGTCAGTACTGAGGGAGTGCCGCACTGTCAGAGGGTCAGTACTGAGGGAGTGCCGCACTGTCAGAGGGTCAGTACTGAGGGAGTGCCGCACTGTCAGAGGGTCAGTACTGAGGCACTGCTGCACTGTCAGAGGGTCAGTGCTGAGGGAGTGCCGCACTGTCAGAGGGTCAGTACTGAGGGAGCGCCGCACTGTCAGAGGGTCAGTACTGAGGGAGTGCCGCACTGTCAGAGGGTCAGTACTGAGGGAGTGCTGCACTGTCAGAGGGTCAGTACTGAGGGAGTGCCGCACTGTCAGAGGGTCAGTACTGAGGGAGCGCCGCACTGTCAGAGGGTCAGTACTGAGGGAGTGCTGCACTGTCAGAGGGTCAGTACTGAGGGAGTGCTGCACTGTCAGAGGGTCAGTACTGAGGGAGTGCCGCACTGTCAGGGGGTCAGTACTGAGGGAGCGCCGCACTGTCAGAGGGTCAGTACTGAGGGAGTGCCGCACTGTCAGAGGGTCAGTACTGAGGGAGTGCTGCACTGTTAGAGGGTCAGTACTGAGGGAGTGCCGCACTGTCAGGGGGTCAGTACTGAGGGAGCGCCGCACTGTCAGGGGGTCAGTACTGAGGGAGTGCCGCACTGTCAGAGGGTCAGTACTGAGGCACTGCTGCACTGTCAGAGGGTCAGTGCTGAGGGAGCGCCGCACTGTCAGAGGGTCAGTACTGAGGGAGTGCCGCACTGTCAGAGGGTCAGTACTGAGGCACTGCTGCACTGTCAGAGGGTCAGTACTGAGGGAGTGCTGCACTGTCAGAGGGTCAGTACTGAGGCACTGCTGCACTGTCAGAGGGTCAGTGCTGAGGGAGCGCCGCACTGTCAGAGGGTCAGTACTGAGGGAGTGCCGCATTGTCAGAGGGTCAGTACTGAGGGAGTGCCGCACTGTCAGAGGGTCAGTACTGAGGCACTGCTGCACTGTCAGAGGGTCAGTACTGAGGGAGTGCTGCACTGTCAGAGGGTCAGTACTGAGGGAGTGCTGCACTGTCAGAGGGTCAGTACTGAGGGAGTGCTGCACTGTCAGAGGGTCAGTACTGAGGGAGTGCTGCACTGTCAGAGGGTCAGTACTGAGGGAGTGCTGCACTGTCAGAGGGTCAGTGCTGAGGGAGTGCCGCACTGTCAGAGGGTCAGTACTGAGGGAGTGCCGCACTGTCAGAGGGTCAGTACTGAGGGAGTGCCGCACTGTCAGAGGGTCAGTACTGAGGGAGTGCAGCACTGTCAGAGGGTCAGTACTGAGGGAGTGCCGCACTGTCAGAGGGTCAGTACTGAGGGAGTGCCGCACTGTCAGAGGGTCAGTACTGAGGGAGTGCCGCACTGTCAGAGGGTCAGTACTGAGGGAGTGCCGCACTGTCAGAGAGTCAGTACTGAGGGAGTGCCGCACTGTCAGAGGGTCAGTGCTGAGGGAGTGCTGCACTGTCAGAGGGTCAGTACTGAGGGAGTGCTGCACTGTCAGAGGGTCAGTACTGAGGGAGTGCCGCACTGTCAGAGGGTCAGTACTGAGGGAGAGCTGCACTGTCAGAGGGTCAGTACTGAGGGAGTGCTGCACTGTCAGAGGTTCAGTACTGAGGGAGTGCTGCACTGTCAGAGGGTCAGTACTGAGGGAGTGCTGCACTGTCAGAGGGTCAGTACTGAGGGAGTGCTGCACTGTCAGAGGGTCAGTACTGAGGGAGTGCCGCACTGTCAGAGGGTCAGTACTGAGGGAGAGCTGCACTGTCAGAGGGTCAGTACTGAGGGAGTGCTGCACTGTCAGAGGGTCAGTACTGAGGGAGTGCTGCACTGTCAGAGGGTCAGTACTGAGGGAGTGCTGCACTGTCAGAGGTTCAGTACTGAGGGAGCGCTGCACTGTCAGAGGGTCAGTACTGAGGGAGTGCCGCACTGTCAGAGGGTCAGTACTGAGGGAGTGCTGCACTGTCAGAGGGTCAGTACTGAGGGAGTGCCGCACTGTCAGAGGGTCAGTACTGAGGGAGTGCTGCACTGTCAGAGGGTCCGTACTGAGGGAGTGCCGCACTGTCAGAGGGTCAGTACTGAGGGAGTGCTGCACTGTCAGAGGGTCAGTACTGAGGGAGTGCCGCACTGTCAGAGGGCCAGTACTGAGGGAGTGCTGCACTGTCAGAGGGTCAGTGCTGAGGGAGTGCTGCACTGTCAGAGGGTCAGTACTGAGGGAGTGCCGCACTGTCAGAGGGTCCGTACTGAGGGAGCGCCGCACTGTCAGAGGGTCAGTACTGAGGGAGTGCTGCACTGTCAGAGGGTCAGTACTGAGGGAGTGTCGCACTGTCACAGGGTCAGTACTGAGGGAGTGCTGCACTGTCAGAGGGTCAGTACTGAGGGAGCGCCGCACTGTCAGAGGGTCAGTACTGATGGAGCACTGCACTGTCAGAGGGTCAGTACTGAGGGTGTGCCGCACTGTCAGGGGGTCAGTACTGAGCGAGTGGCGCACTGTCAGAGGGTCAGTACTGAGGGAGTGCTGCACTGTCAGAGGGTCAGTACTGAGGGAGCGCCGCACTGTCAGAGGGTCAGTACTGAGGGAGTGCCGCATTGTCAGAGGGTCAGTACTGAGGGAGTGCCGCACTGTCAGAGGGTCAGTACTGAGGGAGTGCCGCATTGTCAGAGGGTCAGTACTGAGGGAGTGCCGCACTGTCAGAGGGTCAGTACTGAGGGAGTGCCGCACTGTCAGAGGGTCAGTACTGAGGGAGTGCCGCACTGTCAGAGGGTCAGTACTGAGGCACTGCTGCACTGTCAGAGGGTCAGTGCTGAGGGAGTGCCGCACTGTCAGAGGGTCAGTACTGAGGGAGCGCCGCACTGTCAGAGGGTCAGTACTGAGGGAGTGCCGCACTGTCAGAGGGTCAGTACTGAGGGAGTGCTGCACTGTCAGAGGGTCAGTACTGAGGGAGTGCCGCACTGTCAGAGGGTCAGTACTGAGGGAGCGCCGCACTGTCAGAGGGTCAGTACTGAGGGAGTGCTGCACTGTCAGAGGGTCAGTACTGAGGGAGTGCTGCACTGTCAGAGGGTCAGTACTGAGGGAGTGCCGCACTGTCAGGGGGTCAGTACTGAGGGAGCGCCGCACTGTCAGAGGGTCAGTACTGAGGGAGTGCCGCACTGTCAGAGGGTCAGTACTGAGGGAGTGCTGCACTGTTAGAGGGTCAGTACTGAGGGAGTGCCGCACTGTCAGGGGGTCAGTACTGAGGGAGCGCCGCACTGTCAGGGGGTCAGTACTGAGGGAGTGCCGCACTGTCAGAGGGTCAGTACTGAGGGAGTGCTGCACTGTCAGAGGGTCAGTACTGAGGGAGTGCCGCACTGTCAGAGGGTCAGTACTGAGGGAGTGCTGCACTGTCAGAGGGTCAGTGCTGAGGGAGTGCTGCACTGTCAGAGGGTCAGTACTGAGGGAGTGCCGCACTGTCAGAGGGTCCGTACTGAGGGAGCGCCGCACTGTCAGAGGGTCAGTACTGAGGGAGTGCTGCACTGTCAGAGGGTCAGTACTGAGGGAGTGTCGCACTGTCACAGGGTCAGTACTGAGGGAGTGCTGCACTGTCAGAGGGTCAGTACTGAGGGAGCGCCGCACTGTCAGAGGGTCAGTACTGATGGAGCACTGCACTGTCAGAGGGTCAGTACTGAGGGTGTGCCGCACTGTCAGGGGGTCAGTACTGAGCGAGTGGCGCACTGTCAGAGGGTCAGTACTGAGGGAGTGCTGCACTGTCAGAGGGTCAGTACTGAGGGAGCGCCGCACTGTCAGAGGGTCAGTACTGAGGGAGTGCCGCATTGTCAGAGGGTCAGTACTGAGGGAGTGCCGCACTGTCAGAGGGTCAGTACTGAGGGAGTGCCGCATTGTCAGAGGGTCAGTACTGAGGGAGTGCCGCACTGTCAGAGGGTCAGTACTGAGGGAGTGCCGCACTGTCAGAGGGTCAGTACTGAGGGAGCGCCGCACTGTCAGAGGGTCAGTACTGAGGGAGTGCTGCACTGTCAGAGGGTCAGTACTGAGGGAGTGCTGCACTGTCAGAGGGTCAGTACTGAGGGAGCGCCCGCACTGTCAGAGGGTCAGTACTGAGGGAGTGCTGCACTGTCAGAGGGTCAGTGCTGAGGGAGTGCTGCACTGTCAGAGGGTCAGTACTGAGGGAGTGCCGCACTGTCAGAGGGTCCGTACTGAGGGAGCGCCGCACTGTCAGAGGGTCAGTACTGAGGGAGTGCTGCACTGTCAGAGGGTCAGTACTGAGGGAGTGTCGCACTGTCACAGGGTCAGTACTGAGGGAGTGCTGCACTGTCAGAGGTTCAGTACTGAGGGAGCGCTGCACTGTCAGAGGGTCAGTACTGAGGGAGTGCCGCACTGTCAGAGGGTCAGTACTGAGGGAGTGCTGCACTGTCAGAGGGTCAGTACTGAGGGAGTGCCGCACTGTCAGAGGGTCAGTACTGAGGGAGTGCTGCACTGTCAGAGGGTCCGTACTGAGGGAGTGCCGCACTGTCAGAGGGTCAGTACTGAGGGAGTGCTGCACTGTCAGAGGGTCAGTACTGAGGGAGTGCCGCACTGTCAGAGGGTCAGTACTGAGGGAGTGCTGCACTGTCAGAGGGTCAGTGCTGAGGGAGTGCTGCACTGTCAGAGGGTCAGTACTGAGGGAGTGCCGCACTGTCAGAGGGTCCGTACTGAGGGAGCGCCGCACTGTCAGAGGGTCAGTACTGAGGGAGTGCTGCACTGTCAGAGGGTCAGTACTGAGGGAGTGTCGCACTGTCACAGGGTCAGTACTGAGGGAGTGCTGCACTGTCAGAGGGTCAGTACTGAGGGAGCGCCGCACTGTCAGAGGGTCAGTACTGATGGAGCACTGCACTGTCAGAGGGTCAGTACTGAGGGTGTGCCGCACTGTCAGGGGGTCAGTACTGAGCGAGTGGCGCACTGTCAGAGGGTCAGTACTGAGGGAGTGCTGCACTGTCAGAGGGTCAGTACTGAGGGAGCGCCGCACTGTCAGAGGGTCAGTACTGAGGGAGTGCCGCATTGTCAGAGGGTCAGTACTGAGGGAGTGCCGCACTGTCAGAGGGTCAGTACTGAGGGAGTGCCGCATTGTCAGAGGGTCAGTACTGAGGGAGTGCCGCACTGTCAGAGGGTCAGTACTGAGGGAGTGCCGCACTGTCAGAGGGTCAGTACTGAGGGAGTGCCGCACTGTCAGAGGGTCAGTACTGAGGCACTGCTGCACTGTCAGAGGGTCAGTGCTGAGGGAGCGCCGCACTGTCAGAGGGTCAGTACTGAGGGAGTGCCGCACTGTCAGAGGGTCAGTACTGAGGCACTGCTGCACTGTCAGAGGGTCAGTACTGAGGGAGTGCTGCACTGTCAGAGGGTCAGTACTGAGGCACTGCTGCACTGTCAGAGGGTCAGTGCTGAGGGAGCGCCGCACTGTCAGAGGGTCAGTACTGAGGGAGTGCCGCATTGTCAGAGGGTCAGTACTGAGGGAGTGCCGCACTGTCAGAGGGTCAGTACTGAGGCACTGCTGCACTGTCAGAGGGTCAGTACTGAGGGAGTGCTGCACTGTCAGAGGGTCAGTACTGAGGGAGTGCTGCACTGTCAGAGGGTCAGTACTGAGGGAGTGCTGCACTGTCAGAGGGTCAGTACTGAGGGAGTGCTGCACTGTCAGAGGGTCAGTACTGAGGGAGTGCTGCACTGTCAGAGGGTCAGTGCTGAGGGAGTGCCGCACTGTCAGAGGGTCAGTACTGAGGGAGTGCCGCACTGTCAGAGGGTCAGTACTGAGGGAGTGCCGCACTGTCAGAGGGTCAGTACTGAGGGAGTGCAGCACTGTCAGAGGGTCAGTACTGAGGGAGTGCCGCACTGTCAGAGGGTCAGTACTGAGGGAGTGCCGCACTGTCAGAGGGTCAGTACTGAGGGAGTGCCGCACTGTCAGAGGGTCAGTACTGAGGGAGTGCCGCACTGTCAGAGAGTCAGTACTGAGGGAGTGCCGCACTGTCAGAGGGTCAGTGCTGAGGGAGTGCTGCACTGTCAGAGGGTCAGTACTGAGGGAGTGCTGCACTGTCAGAGGGTCAGTACTGAGGGAGTGCCGCACTGTCAGAGGGTCAGTACTGAGGGAGAGCTGCACTGTCAGAGGGTCAGTACTGAGGGAGTGCTGCACTGTCAGAGGTTCAGTACTGAGGGAGTGCTGCACTGTCAGAGGGTCAGTACTGAGGGAGTGCTGCACTGTCAGAGGGTCAGTACTGAGGGAGTGCTGCACTGTCAGAGGGTCAGTACTGAGGGAGTGCCGCACTGTCAGAGGGTCAGTACTGAGGGAGAGCTGCACTGTCAGAGGGTCAGTACTGAGGGAGTGCTGCACTGTCAGAGGGTCAGTACTGAGGGAGTGCTGCACTGTCAGAGGGTCAGTACTGAGGGAGTGCTGCACTGTCAGAGGTTCAGTACTGAGGGAGCGCTGCACTGTCAGAGGGTCAGTACTGAGGGAGTGCCGCACTGTCAGAGGGTCAGTACTGAGGGAGCGCTGCACTGTCAGAGGGTCAGTACTGAGGGAGTGCCGCACTGTCAGAGGGTCAGTACTGAGGGAGTGCTGCACTGTCAGAGGGTCCGTACTGAGGGAGTGCCGCACTGTCAGAGGGTCAGTACTGAGGGAGTGCTGCACTGTCAGAGGGTCAGTACTGAGGGAGTGCCGCACTGTCAGAGGGCCAGTACTGAGGGAGTGCTGCACTGTCAGAGGGTCAGTGCTGAGGGAGTGCTGCACTGTCAGAGGGTCAGTACTGAGGGAGTGCCGCACTGTCAGAGGGTCCGTACTGAGGGAGCGCCGCACTGTCAGAGGGTCAGTACTGAGGGAGTGCTGCACTGTCAGAGGGTCAGTACTGAGGGAGTGTCGCACTGTCACAGGGTCAGTACTGAGGGAGTGCTGCACTGTCAGAGGGTCAGTACTGAGGGAGCGCCGCACTGTCAGAGGGTCAGTACTGATGGAGCACTGCACTGTCAGAGGGTCAGTACTGAGGGTGTGCCGCACTGTCAGGGGGTCAGTACTGAGCGAGTGGCGCACTGTCAGAGGGTCAGTACTGAGGGAGTGCTGCACTGTCAGAGGGTCAGTACTGAGGGGAGCGCCGCACTGTCAGAGGGTCAGTACTGAGGGAGTGCCGCATTGTCAGAGGGTCAGTACTGAGGGAGTGCCGCACTGTCAGAGGGTCAGTACTGAGGGAGTGCCGCATTGTCAGAGGGTCAGTACTGAGGGAGTGCCGACTGTCAGAGGGTCAGTACTGAGGCACTGCTGCACTGTCAGAGGGTCAGTGCTGAGGGAGTGCCGCACTGTCAGAGGGTCAGTACTGAGGGAGCGCCGCACTGTCAGAGGGTCAGTACTGAGGGAGTGCCGCACTGTCAGAGGGTCAGTACTGAGGGAGTGCTGCACTGTCAGAGGGTCAGTACTGAGGGAGTGCCGCACTGTCAGAGGGTCAGTACTGAGGGAGCGCCGCACTGTCAGAGGGTCAGTACTGAGGGAGTGCTGCACTGTCAGAGGGTCAGTACTGAGGGAGTGCTGCACTGTCAGAGGGTCAGTACTGAGGGAGTGCCGCACTGTCAGGGGGTCAGTACTGAGGGAGCGCCGCACTGTCAGAGGGTCAGTACTGAGGGAGTGCCGCACTGTCAGAGGGTCAGTACTGAGGGAGTGCTGCACTGTTAGAGGGTCAGTACTGAGGGAGTGCCGCACTGTCAGGGGGTCAGTACTGAGGGAGCGCCGCACTGTCAGGGGGTCAGTACTGAGGGAGTGCCGCACTGTCAGAGGGTCAGTACTGAGGGAGTGCTGCACTGTCAGAGGGTCAGTACTGAGGGAGTGCCGCACTGTCAGAGGGTCAGTACTGAGGGAGTGCTGCACTGTCAGAGGGTCAGTGCTGAGGGAGTGCTGCACTGTCAGAGGGTCAGTACTGAGGGAGTGCCGCACTGTCAGAGGGTCCGTACTGAGGGAGCGCCGCACTGTCAGAGGGTCAGTACTGAGGGAGTGCTGCACTGTCAGAGGGTCAGTACTGAGGGAGTGTCGCACTGTCACAGGGTCAGTACTGAGGGAGTGCTGCACTGTCAGAGGGTCAGTACTGAGGGAGCGCCGCACTGTCAGAGGGTCAGTACTGATGGAGCACTGCACTGTCAGAGGGTCAGTACTGAGGGTGTGCCGCACTGTCAGGGGGTCAGTACTGAGCGAGTGGCGCACTGTCAGAGGGTCAGTACTGAGGGAGTGCTGCACTGTCAGAGGGTCAGTACTGAGGGAGCGCCGCACTGTCAGAGGGTCAGTACTGAGGGAGTGCCGCATTGTCAGAGGGTCAGTACTGAGGGAGTGCCGCACTGTCAGAGGGTCAGTACTGAGGGAGTGCCGCACTGTCAGAGGGTCAGTACTGAGGGAGCGCCGCACTGTCAGAGGGTCAGTACTGAGGGAGTGCTGCACTGTCAGAGGGTCAGTACTGAGGGAGTGCTGCACTGTCAGAGGGTCAGTACTGAGGGAGCGCCGCACTGTCAGAGGGTCAGTACTGAGGGAGCGCCGCACTGTCAGAGGGTCAGTACTGAGGGAGTGCCGCACTGTCAGAGGGTCAGTACTGAGGGAGTGCCGCACTGTCAGAGGGTCAGTACTGAGGGAGAGCTGCACTGTCAGAGGGTCAGTACTGAGGGAGTGCCGCACTGTCAGAGGGTCAGTACTGAGGGAGTGCCGCACTGTCAGAGGGTCAGTACTGAGGGAGTGCCGCACTGTCAGAGGGTCAGTACTGAGGGAGTGCCGCACTGTCAGAGGGTCAGTACTGAGGGAGTGCCGCACTGTCAGAGGGTCAGTACTGAGGGAGTGCCGCACTGTCAGAGGGTCAGTACTGAGGGAGTGCCGCACTGTCAGAGGGTCAGTACTGAGGGAGTGCCGCACTGTCAGAGGGTCAGTACTGAGGGAGTGCCGCACTGTCAGAGGGTC
Source organism: Scyliorhinus torazame (assembly GCF_047496885.1). Classification (NCBI taxonomy): domain Eukaryota; kingdom Metazoa; phylum Chordata; class Chondrichthyes; order Carcharhiniformes; family Scyliorhinidae; genus Scyliorhinus; species Scyliorhinus torazame. The sequence goes on along the minus strand of NC_092725.1, from coordinate 7,016,917 downwards.
AGTACTGAGGGAGTGCCGCACTGTCAGAGGGTCAGTACTGAGGGAGTGCCGCACTGTCAGAGGGTCAGTACTGAGGGAGCGCCGCACTGTCAGAGGGTCAGTACTGAGGGAGTGCTGCACTGTCAGAGGGTCAGTACTGAGGGAGCGCCGCACTGTCAGAGGGTCAGTACTGAGGGAGTGCCGCACTGTCAGAGGGTCAGTACTGAGGGAGTGCTGCACTGTCAGAGGGTCAGTACTGAGGGAGTGCCGCACTGTCAGAGGGTCAGTACTGAGGGAGTGCCGCACTGTCAGAGGGTCAGTGCTGAGGGAGTGCTGCACTGTCAGAGGGTCAGTACTGAGGGAGTGCCGCACTGTCAGAGGGTCAGTACTGAGGGAGTGCCGCACTGTCAGAGGGTCAGTACTGAGGGAGCACTGCACTGTCAGAGGGTCAGTACTGAGGGAGCACCGCACTGTCAGAGGGTCAGTACTGAGGGAGTGCCGCACTGTCAGAGGGTCAGTACTGAGGGAGTTCCGCACTGTCAGAGGGTCAGTACAGAGGGAGTGCCGCACTGTGAGAGGGTCAGTACTGAGGGAATTCTAATTGTTGTGGGTGTCGCTCCCTCTGCAGGGGGAACGTTGTCTCCGCCCGGCTCCAGCTCCACCAGCTATGAGAACCTGGGGTCTCGAGAGGGACACTCGCAGACTCAGCAACTCGAGGACGAGCAGGATGGTGAGGTTCTGCTGAAAGCACAGGACGTGGGAGAGGGAGATGGAGGAGGGGAGGCGAGACTGGGAAGGGAGAAGGGAAGGTGGGGGCGAGAGGGAGAGGAGGGGGAGGAGAGGGATGGCAGAAGGGAGGGTGGAGGGAGAGGGTAGGTGGAGGGGGAGCGTGTGGGGAGGCGGTTGGTGATGGTGGGGAGGAGGAGAGGGGGGGGGGAGGGACAGGGTAGGTGGATGGGGAGGCGGTGGGAGAGGGGGATAGTGAGGGGGAGGCAGAGGGGGAGGATGAGATGAGAGCTGGGAAGGGGAGACGACAGGGAAGAGGGGGAGATTTGAGGGAGAGGGGGAGACGGGAGGGGGAGACGGGAGGGGAGACGTGAGGGGGAGACGGGAGGGAGAGGGGGAGACGGGAGACGGAGACGGGAGGAAGAGACTGAGGGAGAGGGGGATACGGGAGAGAGGGGGGAGACGGGAGAGAGGGGGAGACGGGAGACAGAGATGGGAGGAAGAGACTGAGGGAGAGGGGGAGATGGGTGAGAGGGGGGATACGGGAGAGAGGGGGGAGACGGGAGGGGGAGACGGGAGGGGTAGACGGGAGGGAGAGACTGAGGGAGAGGGGGATACGGGAGAGAGGGGGGAGACGGGAGGGGGGAGACGGGAGGGAGGGGGGGAGACGGGAGAGAGGGGGGAGACGGGAGGGAGGGGGGGAGACGGGAGTGAGGGGGGAGACGGGAGGGGGAGACGGGAGGGGGCAACGGGAGGGGGCGACGGGAGGGGGCGACGGGAGGGGGCGACGGGAGGGGGCGACGGGAGGGGGCGACGGGAGGGGGCGACGGGAGGGGGAGGGGGAGACGGGAGGCGGAGACGGGAGGGACAGGGGGAGACGGGAGGCGGAGACGGGAGGGACAGGGGGAGACGGGAGGGGGAGGGGGAGACGGGAGGGGTAGACGGGAGGGGGAGACGGGAGAGAGGGTGGATACGGGAGGGCGAGGGGGAGACGGGAGGGGGTGACGGGAAGGGGAGGGGGAGACGGGAGGGAGAGACAGGAAAGAGGGGGGGTGACAGGGGAGAGGGGGAGACGGGAGGGGGAGACGGGAGGGGGAGACGGGAGGGAGAGACGGGAGGGGGAGACGGGAGAGTGAGGGAGAGGGCGAGACGGGAGGGGGAGACAGGAGACGGGAGGGAGAGGGGGAGACGGGAGGGGGAGACGGGAGGGAGGTCGGAGGCAAGCGAGGGGGGAATGGGAGCGAGGGGGGGAGACAGGGGGGGTAGACGGTAGGGAGAGGGGGAGACGGGAGGGCGAGGGTGAGACGGGAGGGAGAGACGGGAGGGGGAGACGGGAGGGGGAGACGGGAGGGGGAGACGGGAGAGTGAGGGGGAGATGGGAGGGTGAGACGGGGGGGAGAGGGGGAGACGGGAGGGAGAGGGGGAGACGGGAGGGAGAGACGGGAGGGAGAGACGGGAGGGGGAGACGGGAGAGTGACGGGGAGATGGGAGGGTGAGACGGGAGGGAGAGGGGGAGATGGGAGGGAGAGGGGGAGACGGGAGGGGGAGACGGGAGGGGGAGACGGGAGGGGGAGACGGGAGAGTGACGGGGAGATGGGAGGGTGAGACGGGAGGGGGGAGATGTGAGGGAGAGGGGGAGACGGGAGTGAGAGGGAGAGGCGGGAGGGAGAGGGGGAGACGGGAGGGAGAGGGGGAGACGGGAGGGAGAGGGGGAGACGGGAGGGAGAGACGGGAGGGAGAGGGGGAGACGGGAGGGAGAGGGGGAGACGGGAGGGAGAGACGGGAGGGAGAGGGGGAGACGGGAGGGGGAGGGGGAGACGGGAGGGAGAGGGGGAGACGGGAGGGAGAGGGGGAGACGGGAGGGAGAGGGGGAGACGGGAGGGAGAGGGGGAGACGGGAGGGAGAGGGGGAGACGGGAGGGGGAGATGGGAGGGGGAGACGGGAGGGAGAGGGGGAGACGGGAGGGAGAGGGGGAGACGGGAGGGAGAGGGGGAGACGGGAGGGAGAGGGGGAGACGGGAGGGAGAGGGGGAGACGGGAGGGGGAGATGGGAGGGGGAGACGGGAGGGTGAGACGGGAGGGGGAGACGGGAGGGAGAGGGGGAGATGGGTGGGAGAGGGGGAGATGGGAGGGAGAGGGGGAGACGGGAGGGAGAGGGGGAGACGGGAGGGAGAGGGGGAGACGGGAGGGAGAGACGGGAGGGAGAGACGGGAGGGAGAGACGGGAGGGAGAGGGGGAGACAGGAGGGGGAGACGGGAGGGAGACGGGAGGGAGAGGGGAGACGGGAGGGAGAGGGGGAGACGGGAGGGAGAGGGGGAGACGGGAGGGAGAGGGTGGGGGGTCGGAGGCGAGCGAGGGGGGAATGGGATCGAGGGGGGGAGACGGGGGGGGGGGGGAGATGGGGGGGGGGAGACGGGAGGGGGAGACGGGAGGGAGAGGGTGGGGGGTCGGAGGCGAGCGAGGGGGGAATGGGAGCGAGGGGGGGAGATGGGGGGAGGGGAGACGGGGGGGGGGAGACGGGAGGGGGAGGGTGGGGGGTCGGAGGCGAGCGAGGGGGGAACGGGAGCGAGGGGGGGAAGACGGGGGGGGAGACGAGAGGGAGAGGGGGACGGGGGTTGGGGGAGACGGGAGGGAGAGGGTGGGGGGTCGGAGGCGAGCGAGGGCGGAATGGGAGCGAGGGGGGAGACGGGGGGGGGAGACGGGAGGGAGAGGGTGGGGGGTCGGAGGCGAGCGAGGGGGGAACGGGAGCGAGGGGGGGAGACTGGGGGGCAGACGGGAGGGGGAGGGTGGGGGGTCGGAGGCGAGCGAGGGGGGAACGGGAGCGAGGGGAGAGACGGGGGGGGAGACGGGAGGGGGAGATGGGAGGGGGAGGGTGGGGGGTCGGAGGCGAGCGAGGGGGGAACGGGAGCGAGGGGGGGAGACGGGGGGAGGGGAGACGGGGGGGGGGAGACGGGAGGGGGAGGGTGGGGGGTCGGAGGCGAGCGAGGGGGGAACGGGAGCGAGGGGGGGGAAGACGGGGGGGGAGACGAGAGGGAGAGGGGGACGGGGGTTGGGGGAGACGGGAGGGAGAGGGTGGGGGGTCGGAGGCGAGCGAGGGGGGAACGGGAGCGAGGGGGGGAGACTGGGGGGCAGACGGGAGGGAGAGGGTGGGGGGTCGGAGGCGAGCGAGGGGGGAACGGGAGCGAGGGGGGGAGACTGGGGGGCAGACGGGAGGGGGAGGGTGGGGAGTCGGAGGCGAGCGAGGGGGGAACGGGAGCGAGGGGAGAGACGGGGGGGGAGACGGGAGGGGGAGATGGGAGGGGGAGGGTGGGGGGTCGGAGGCGAGCGAGGGGGGAACGGGAGCGAGGGGGGGAGACGGGGGGGGGAGACGGGGGGGGGGAGACAGGAGGGAGAGGGTGGGGGGTCGGAGGCGAGCGAGGGGGGAACGGGAGCGAGGGGGGGAGACGGGGTGGGGAGACGGGGGGGGGGGGAGACGGGAGGGAGAGGGTGGGGGGTCGGAGGCGAGCGAGGGGGTAACGGGAGCGGGGGGGGAGACGGGAGGGGGAGACGGGAGGGAGAGGGTGGGGGGTCGGAGGCGAGCGAGGGGGGAACGGGAGCGAGGGGGGTAGACGGGAGGGGGAGACGGGAGGGAGAGGGTGGGGGGTCGGAGGCGAGCGAGGGGGGAGTGGGAGCGAGGGGGGGGAGACGGGGGGGGGGGAGACGGGAGGGGGAGACGGGAGGGAGAGGGTGGGGGGTCGGAGGTGAGCGAGGGGGGAACGGGAGCGAGGGGGGTAGACGGGAGGGGGAGACGGGAGGGGGAGACGGGAGGGAGAGGGTGGGGGGTCGGAGGCGAGCGAGGGGGGGAGAGGGAGAGTGAGGGGAAAGCTGCAGCCTGCCCCAAGGTGGGAATGTGAGGGAGATATGAGGGCTCGTGGAGACCCAGATCGGAGGCTGGTGACTCCCAATTTCATTACAAATTCTTTTGGGTCACGTGTCCCGCTGGCTTGGCCCAGCACTGACCCCCCCCCGCCCCCATCCCTAAGTGCCCCTCGAGAAGGTGCTGGGTGAGCTGCCATCCTGATCGGCTGCAGCCCCGCGTGGTGTAGGTACACCCTCAGTGCTGTTAGGGAGAGAGTTCCAGGATGTTGACCCGGCGACAGGGAAGGAGCGGCCGATATATTTCCCAGTCAGGATGGTGTGGGGGGGGGGGGCTCGGACGGGAGTCTTGCAGGAGGTGGGTGTTCCCCGGGCCTCTGCTGCCCCTTGTCCCTCTGGGTGGGAGAGGTGGCGGGTTTGGAAGGTGCTGTCGAAGGAGCCTCGGCGAGCGGCTGCCGTGCATCTTGTAGACGGTACACACGGCTGCCGCGGTGCGTCGGTGGGGGGGAGGGAGCGGATGTGGAAGGTGGGGGTCAGCGTGTCGATCGAGCGGGAGCTGCTTTGTCCCGGATGGTGTCGAGCTTCTCGGGTGTTGTTGGGAGCCGCACTCATCCAGGCAACTGGAGAGGGTCCCATCACACCCCTGACCTGTGTCCTTGTCGATGGTGGACAGGCTTTGGGGGGGTCAGGAGGTGAGTTTCTCTCCGCAGGATTCCCAGCCTCTGACCTGCTCTGGGAGCCGCAGTGTTTATGTGGCTGGGTCCAGTTTCTGGTCAATGGGAACCCCCAGGTTGTGGATTGTGGGCGATTCAGCGATGGGAATGCTATCGAAAGCCATGGGGAGATGGTTAGATCCTCTCTTGGAGGAGATGGTCATTGCCGGGCACTTGTGTGGTGCGAATGTAACTTGCCCCTTGTCAGCCCCGAGCCTGGATATTGTCCAGGTTTTGCTGCATTTGGACACGGACGGCTTCATTATCTGAGGAGTGGCGAATGGTGCTGAACATGGTGCAGTTATCCGCAAACATCCCCACCTCTGACCTTACGATGGAGGGAAGGTCGTTGCTGGGGCAGCTGAAGGTGGTTGGGGCAGACGCACGGGTGCAGCAGTAGAAGAAACACGATGCACAGGTTGTGAAAGGGCAGTGGGGTTGATGGACCAGAGACTCTGCTCCATTCGGGGGAGGGGGCAGCACGGTAGCACAGGGGTTAGCACTGTGGCTTCACAGCTCCAGGGTCCCAGGTTCGATTCCGGCTTGGGTGACTGTCTGTGCGGAGTCTGCACGTTCTCCCAGTGTGTGTGTGGGTTTCCTCCGGGTGCTCCGGTTTCCTCCCACAATCCAAAGGCGTACGGGTTAGGTGGATTGGCCGTGATAAATTGCCCTTAGTGTCCAAATTAAAGGTGAGTGGAGTTACTGGGTTACGTGGATAGGGTCGGGGTGTGGACTTACGGTACAGACTCGATGGACCTACTTCTGCACTGTAAATTCTATGGTCTTCTTTAACTAAACCGGCCAACGCTACAACATTTTAACTCACATAACTCTGTTTCAGTTGGCCTATCTTACGAGAATTTGTGCACAGACACGGAGCAGGAGATTGATGGTGAGTCCCCTGCTATACTCCCCGGGGAACCCTCTGCTATACTCCCCGGGGAACCCCCTGCTATACTCCCCGGGGAACCCCCTGCTATACTCCCCAGGGTGCCCCCCTGCTATACTCCCCGGGGAACCCCCTGCTATACTCTCCGGGGAACCCCCTGCTATACTCCCCGGGGAACCCTCTGCTATACTCCCCGGGGAACCCCCGTCTATACTCCCCGGGGAACCCTCTGCTATACTCCCCGGGGAACCCCCTGCTATACTCCCCGTGGAACCCCCTGCTATATTCCCCGGGGAACCCCCTGCTATACTCCCCGGGGAACCCCCTGCTATACTCCCCGGGGAACCCCCTGCTATACTCTCCGGGGAACCCCCTGCTATACTCCCCGGGGAACCCCCTGCTATACTCCCCGGGGAACCCCCTGCTATACTCCCCGGGATGCCCCCCTGCTATACGCCCCAGGGAATCCCCGGGGAACCCGCTGCTATACTCCCCGGGGAACCGCCTGCTATACTCCCCGGGGAACCCCCTGCTATACTCCCCGGGGAACCCCCTGCTATACTCCCCAGGGAACCCTCTGCTATACTCCCCGGGGAACCCCCTGCAATACTCTCCGGGGAACCCCCTGCTATACTCCCCGGGGAACCCCCTGCTATACTCCCCGGGGAACCCCCTGCTATATTCCCCGGGGAACCCCCTGCTATACTCGGCGGGGAACCCCCTGCTATACTCCCCGGGGTGCCCCCTGCTATACTCCCCAGGGAACCCCCGGCTATACTCCCCGGGGAACCCCCTGCTATACTCCCCAGGGAACCCCCCTGCTATACTCCCCGGGGAACCCCCTGCTACTCTCCCCGGGGAACTGCTGCTACTCTCCCCGGGGAACCCCCTGCTATACTCCCCGGGAACCCCCTGCTATACTCCCCGGGGAACCCCCCTGCTATAATCCCCAGGGAACCCCCCTGCTATACTCCCCGGGGAACCCCCTGCTATACTCCCCGGGGAACCCCCTGCTATACTCCCCGGGGAACCCCCTGCTATACTCCCCTGGGAACCCCTCTGATATACTCCCCGAGGAACCCCCTGCTACACTAGCCTGGGAACCGCCCTGCTAAAAACTGACACACTCCCCGGGGACCCCCTGTAAATACTGACACACTCCCCCGGGGACCCCCCTGTAAATACTGACACACTCCCCCGGGACCCCCTGTAAATACTAACACACTCCCCAGGGACACCCTGTAAATACTGACACACTCCCCAGGGACCCCCTGTAAATACTGACACACTCCCCGGGGACCCCCTGTAAATACTGACACACTCCCCGGGGACACCCTGTAAATACTGACACACTCCCCGGGGACACCCTGTAAATACTGACACACTCCCCGTGACCCCCTGTAAATACTGACACACTCCCCGGGGACCCCCTGTAAATACTGACACACTCCCCAGCGACCCCTGTAAATACTGACACACTCCCGGGAACCCCCTGTAAATACTGACACACTCCCCGGGAACCCCCTGTAAATACTGACACACTCCCCGGGGACCCCCTGTAAATACTGACACACTCCCCGGGGATTCCCCCTGTAAATACTGACACACTTCCCGGGGACCCCCTGTAAATACTGACACATTCCCCGGGAACCCCCTGTAAATACTGACACACTCCCCGAGGACCCCCTGTAAATACTGACACATTCCCCGGGGACCCCCTGTAAATACTGACACACTCCCTGGGAACCCCCTGTAAATACTGACACACTCCCCGGGAACCCCCTGTAAATACTGACACACTCCCAATGACCCCCTGTAAATACTGACACACTCCCCGGGGACCCCCTGTAAATACTGACACACTCCCCGGGGACCCCCTGTAAATACTGACACACTCCCCGTGGACACCCTGTAAATACTGACACACTCCCCGGGGACCCCCTGTAAATACTGACACACTCCCCGGGGACACCCTGTAAATACTGACACACTCCCCAGGGAAACCCTGTAAATACTGACACTCCCCGGGGACACCCTGTAAATACTGACACACTCCCCAGGGAAACCCTGTAAATACTGACACTCCCCGGGGACACCCTGTAAATACTGACACACTCCCCGGGGATTCCCCCTGTAAATACTGACACACTTCCCGTGACCCCCTGTAAATACTGACACACTCCCCGGGGACCCCCCTGTAAATACTGACACACTCCCCAGGACCCCCTGTAAATACTGACACACTCCCCGGGGACCCCTCTGTAAATACTGACACACTCCCCGGGGACCCCCTGTAAATACTGACACACTCCCCGGGGACCCCCTGTAAATACTGACACACTCCCCGGGGACCCCTCTGTAAATACTGACACACTCCCCAGGACCCCCTGTAAATACTGACACACTCCCCGGGGACCCCCTGTAAATACTGACACACTCCCCGGGGACCCCCTGTAAATACTGACACACTCCCCGGGGACCCCCTGTAAATACTGACACACTCCCCGGGGACCCCCTGTAAATAATGACACACTCCCCGGGGACCCCCTGTAAATAATGACACACTCCCCGGGGACCCCCTGTAAATAATGACACACTCCCCGGGGACCATTGAATATTGTCAATCTTTCTCACTGTCTCTCTTCCCTCTCTGTAGACTATATGGATCCAGATGTTGATTCTGCCAGCATCAGCTCTGAAGGTGAGTTGCTCTCTGACTAACACGGAGGGGAGAGGCGGGTGTGGGGGTTAAAACCCCCTCCCGATAGCAGATTACGTTGTTGTATCAATCAGATTGAAATCTGAGTAATCATTTCACAGACTACATGGAGCCAGATGGTAAAGCGGGAGAAGGACAAGGGACAAGTGAACCGATTCAACAGCCTGCTGGTGAGAGCTCTGTCCGATCCCCAGCCCCCCCAAATATCCTCCAACAACCCCCCCGGTCGGAGAGTCAGTATTGAGAGAGGGTCAGTACTGAGGGAGTGCCGCACTGTCAGAGGGTCAGTACTGAGGGAGTGCCGCACTGTCAGAGGGTCAGTACTGAGGGAGTGCCGCACTGTCAGAGGGTCAGTACTGAGGGAGTGCCGCACTGTCAGAGGGTCAGTACTGAGGGAGTGCCGCACTGTCAGAGGGTCAGTACTGAGGGAGTGCCGCACTGTCAGAGGGTCAGTACTGAGGGAGTGCCGCACTGTCAGAGGGTCAGTACTGAGGGAGTGCCGCACTGTCAGAGGGTCAGTACTGAGGGAGTGCCGCACTGTCAGAGGGTCAGTACTGAGGGAGCGCCGCACTGTCAGAGGGTCAGTACTGAGGGAGCGCCGCACTGTCAGAGGGTCAGTACTGAGGGAGTGCTCCACTGTCAGAGGGTCAGTACTGAGGGAGTGCCGCACTGTCGGAGGGTCAGTACTGAGGGAGTGCTGCACTGTCAGAGGGTCAGTACTGAGGGAGTGCTGCAATGTCAGAGGGTCAGTACTGAGGGAGTGCTGCACTGTCAGAGGGTCAGTACTGAGGGAGCGCCGCACTGTCAGAGGGTCAGTACTGAGGGAGTGCTGCACTGTCAGAGGGTCAGTACTGAGGGAGTGCCTCACTGTCAGAGGGTCAGTACTGAGGGAGTGCCGCACTGTCAGAGGGTCAGTCCTGAGGGAGTGCCGCACTGTCAGGGGGTCAGTACTGAGGGAGTGCCGCACTGTCAGAGGGTCAGTACTGAGGGAGCGCTGCACTGTCAGAGGGTCAGTACTGAGGGAGTGCCGCACTGTCAGAGGGTCAGTACTGAGGGAGTGCCGCACTGTCAGAGGGTCAGTACTGAGGGAGTGCCGCACTGTCAGAGGGTCAGTACTGAGGGAGTGCCGCACAATCAGAGGGTCAGTACTGAGGGAGTGCCGCACTGTCAGAGGGTCAGTACTGAGGGAGTGCTGCACTGTCAGAGGGTCAGTACTGAGGGAGTGCCGCACTGTCAGAGGGTCAGTACTGAGGGAGTGCTGCACTGTCAGAGGGTCAGTGCTGAGGGAGTGCCGCACTGTCAGAGGGTCAGGACTGAGGGAGTGCTGCACTGTCAGAGGGTCAGTACTGAGGGAGTGCTGCACTGTCAGAGGGTCAGTACTGAGGGAGTGCCGCACTGTCAGAGGGTCAGTACTGAGGGAGTGCTGCACTGTCAGAGGGTCAGCACTGAGGGAGTGTCGCACTGTCAGAGGGTCAGTACTGAGGGAGCGCTGCACTGTCAGAGGGTCAGTACTGACGGACTGCCGCACTGTCAGAGGTTCAGTACTGAGGGAGTGCCGCACTGTCAGAGGGTCAGTACTGAGGGAGTGCCGCATTGTCAGAGGGTCAGTACTGAGGGAGTGCTGCACTGTCAGAGGGTCAGTACTGAGGGAGTGCCGCACTGTCAGAGGGTCAGTACTGAGGGAGTGCTGCACTGTCAGAGGGTCAGTACTGAGGGAGTGCTGCACTGTCAGAGGGTCAGTACTGAGGGAGTGCCGCACTGTCAGAGGGTCAGTACTGAGGGAGTGCCGCACTGTCAGAGGGTCAGTACTGAACAGTGCCGCACTGTCAGAGGGTCAGTACTGAGGGAGTGCTGCACTGTCAGAGGGTCAGTACTGAGGGAGTGCCGTGCTGTCAGAGGGTCAGTACTGAGAGAGTGCTGCACTGTCAGAGGGTCAGTACTGAGGGAGTGCCGCACTGCCAGAGGGTCAGTACTGAGGGAATGCCGCACTGTCAGAGGGTCAGTACTGAGGGAGTGCCGCACTGTCAGAGGGTCAGTACTGAGGGAGCGCCGCACTGTCAGAGGGTCAGTACTGAGGGAGTGCCGCACTGCCAGAGGGTCAGTACTGAGGGAGTGCCGCACTGTCAGAGGGTCAGTACTGAGGGAGTGCCGCACTGTCAGAGGGTCAGTACTGAGGGAGTGTTGCACTGTCAGAGGGTCAATACTGAGGGAGTGCCGCACTGCCAGAGGGTCAGTACTGAGGGAGTGCCGCACTGTCAGAGGGTCAGTACTGAGGGAGTGCCGCATTGTCAGAGGGTCAATACTGAGGGAGTGCCGCACTGTCAGAGGGTCAGTACTGAGGGAGTGTTGCACTGTCAGAGGGTCAGTACTGAGGGAGTGCCGCACTGTCAGAGGGTCAGTACTGAGGGAGTGCTGCACTGTCAGAGGGTCAGTACTGAGGGAGTGCCGCACTGTCAGAGGGTCTAGTGAAGAACTTCCCCCACTTTGGGATTGAACAAACTCCCCTCTCTCCCGCAGATTCGAACTCGGACAGGCTGAAGACTTGCAGCCTCTACGCTGCCCCGAAGAGGAACACGCAACGACTCGACAAGGGGAGCGGCGAGAAAGGTGGGGGGAGCGATGTCCGCAGGCAGCCATGTTGCCTCTCGTTACTCGGTGTCTAGAACGATCTCACAGCCAGCATTGGCAGAAGAATGTGTGTGTGGGGGGGGGGGGGGCGAGTTGTGGATTAGAAATGACGCCCCCCCTCCCTCATAATCCTGGGGCAGGTAATTACCCCATAACCACAATTATGGAGTAACGGGACACAGGCCCAGGAGGTGGCCATTCCCCCCCCTCGCTCGCTCCACCCCTCGATCGGGCCTGTGCCTGATCGTCTCCCACAGCTCCGCCCCCCCCCCCCCCCCCCACCAAGCCTCTCGAATTCGCTCCGCCGCTCCAACATTTCCCTCGATCTCGGTCCGTGACCCACGCGGCGACCCAGCGACCCACAGCTCTCCGGCGGGTAGGGGGCGGGGGAGGAGTGAATTCCAAAGATTCACATCCCTTCCGCGCAAAGACATTCCGCCCTCGTCTCAATCCAAAATGGCCGACTCCTTATCCCGAGACTGTGAACGCCCCCCCCCCCCCCTTTCCCCCCGGGGGAACAGCCCCTCAGCATCGATCCTGTCAAAGCCCCTTCAGAATTTTACCCGTATGTAGCACAATTAATCACTCACGAGGCGAGATGAGAAGGAGTCGAACGATGGCTTTATTACGCAGACTTGTTCCCCAGCAGCTCGGTTACAGAATGCGGCTGCTGGGAGAACCAGGGCTCTTATACTCCGCCTTACTGGGTGGAGCCAGCAGGCGGCTGATCCATTCGGGACCCAGTGTTCTATCCACCAATAGCCTCTCGGCATCGCAGGGTACATTAATACCCCTAATACTTACCACCACACCGTACAATGAGGACGCCTCTCGTTCTAAGCCCCAGGGAATTTAGACCCGTTCTCCTCGATCGGCCCTGTGGGGACAATCCCTCTCAGCCCTGCGATGTCGGTCGTGGTCTCAGTGTGTGTGAAGTGCCTGATCTGTTTCCTTTCCCCCGCCCGCAGGATGGAACTCGGAGAAGCAGAGGACAAGGTGTCATTACTCAGTCCCAAAGCAGAAACCACAATCAGAGGATGAGGAGAATGGCGAGGAAGGTAGGCCCGGACCGCCCGGAAGGCCGCGCCGCCCAGCTCTGTCGTTTCCCCTCCGGTCAGCCGCTCCCCGTCAGGGCGCGCGGGACCAGCCTGCCAACGGGCGGGATGCAACAAATCCCCTTCCCCCTGCCCACACTACAGATTGGCACCGCTCTGTCAGAGGGTCAGTACTGAGGGAGTGCCGCACTGTCAGAGGGTCAGTACTGAGGGAGTGCCGCACTGTCAGAGGGTCAGTACTGAGGGAGTGCCGCACTGTCAGAGGGTCAGTACTGAGGGAGTGCCGCACTGTCAGAGGGTCAGTACTGAGGGAGTGCCGCACTGTCAGAGGGTCAGTACTGAGGGAGTGCCGCACTGTCAGAGGGTCAGTACTGAGGGAGTGCCGCACTGTCAGAGGGTCAGTACTGAGGGAGTGCTGCACTGTCAGAGGGTCAGTGCTGTGGGAGCGCCGCACTGTCAGAGGGTCAGTACTGAGTGAGTGCCGCACTGTCAGAGGGTCAGTACTGAGGGAGTGCCGCACTGTCAGAGGGTCAGTACTGAGGTAGTGCCGCATTGTCAGAGGGTCAGTAATGAGGGAGTGCCGCACTGTGAGAGGGTCAGTACTGAGGGAGTGCCGCACTGTCAGAGGGTCAGTACTGAGGTAGTGCCGCATTGTCAGAGGGTCAGTAATGAGGGAGTGCCGCACTGTGAGAGGGTCAGTGCTGTGGGAGCGCCGCACTGTCAGAGGGTCAGTACTGAGGGAGTGCCGCACTATCAGAGGATCAGTACTGAGGGAGCGCCGCACTGTCAGAGGATCAGTACTGAGGGAGCGCCGCACTGTCAGAGGGTCAGTACTGAGGTAGTGCTGCACTGTCAGAGGGTCAGTAATGAGGGAGTGCCGCACTGTCAGAGGGTCAGTACTGAGGGAGCGCCGCACTGTCAGAGGGTCAGTACTGAGGTAGTGCCGCACTGTCAGAGGGTCAGTAATGAGGGAGTGCCGCACTGTGAGAGGGTCAGTGCTGTGGGAGCGCCGCACTGTCAGAGGATCAGTACTGAGGGAGCGCCGCACTATCAGAGGGTCAGCACTGAGGGAGTGCCGCACTGTCAGAGGGTCAGTACTGAGGTAGTGCCGCATTGTCAGAGGGTCAGTACTGAGTGAGCGCCGCATTGTCAGAGGGTCAGTACTGAGGGAGTGTCGCACTCTCAGAGGGTCAGTACTGAGGGAGTGCCGCACTGTCAGAGGGTCAGTACTGAGGGAGTGCCACACTGTCAGAGGGTCAGTACTGAGGGAGTGCCGCACTGTCAGAGGGTCAGTACTGAGGGAGTGCTGCACTGTCAGAGGGTCAGTACTGAGGGAGCACCGCACTGTCAGATGGTCTGTACTGAGTGAGTGCTGCACTGTCAGAGGGTCAGGACTGAAGGAGTGCTGCACTGTCAGAAGGTCAGTACTAAGGGAGTACTGCACTGTCAGAGGGTCAGTACTGAGGGAGTGCTGCACTGTCAGAGGGTCAGTACTAAGGGAGTGCTGCACAGTCAGAGGGTTAGTACTGAGGGAGTGCCGCACTGTCAGAGGGTCAGTACTGAGGGAGTGCTGCACTGTCAGAGGGTCAGTACTGAGGGAGCGCCGCACTGTCAGAGGGTCAGTACTGAGGGAGTGCCACAATGTCAGAGGGTCAGTACTGAGGGAGTGCCACACTGTCAGAGGGTCAGTACTGAGGGAGTGCCGCATTGTCAGAGGGTCAGTACTGAGGGAGTGTCGCACTCTCAGAGGGTCAGTACTGAGGGAGTGCGGCACTGTAAGAGGGTCAGGACTGAGGGAGTGCCGCACTGTCAGAGGGTCAGTACTGAGGGAGTGCCACACTGTCAGAGGGTCAGTACTGAGGGAGCGCCGCACTGTCAGAGGGTCAGTACTGAGGGAGTGCCGCACTGTCAGAGGGTCAGTACTGAGGGAGTGCCACACTGTCAGAGGGTCAGTACTGAGGGAGTGCTGCACTGTCAGAGGGTCAGTACTGAGGGAGTGCTGCACTGTCAGAAGGTCAGTACTGAGGGAGTACTGCACTGTCAGAGGGTCAGTACTGAGGGAGTGCCGCACTGTCAGAGGGTCAGTACTGAGGGAGTGCCGCAATGTCAGAGGGTCAGTACTGAGGGAGTGCTGCACTGTCAGAGGGTCAGTGCTGTGGGAGTGCCGCACTGTCAGAGGGTCAGTACTGAGGGAGTGCTGCACTGTCAGAGGGTCAGTACTGAGGGAGTGCCGCACTGTCAGAGGGTCAGTACTGAGGGAGAGCTGCACTGTCAGAGGGTCAGTGCTGAGGAAGCGCCGCACTGTCAGAGAGTCAGCACTGAGGGAGTGCCGCACTGTCAGAGGGTCAGTACTGAGGGAGTGCTGCACTGTCAGAGGGTCAGTACTGTGGGAGTGCTGCACTATCAGAGGGTCAGTACTGAGGGAGTGCCGCACTGTCAGAGGGTCAGTACTGAGGGAGTGCTGCACTGTCAGAGGGTCAGTGCTGAGGAAGCGCCGCACTGTCAGAGGGTCAGTGCTGAGGGAGTGCCGCACTGTCAGAGGGTCAGGACTGAGGGAGTGCCGCACTGTCAGAGGGTCAGTACTGAGGGAGTGCCACACTGTCAGAGGGTCAGTACTGAGGGAGCGCCGCACTGTCAGAGGGTCAGTACTGAGGGAGTGCCGCACTGTCAGAGGGTCAGTACTGAGGGAGTGCCACACTGTCAGAGGGTCAGTACTGAGGGAGTGCTGCACTGTCAGAGGGTCAGTACTGAGGGAGTGCTGCACTGTCAGAAGGTCAGTACTGAGGGAGTACTGCACTGTCAGAGGGTCAGTACTGAGGGAGTGCCGCACTGTCAGAGGGTCAGTACTGAGGGAGTGCCGCAATGTCAGA
The DNA here is from genome assembly GCF_047496885.1 of Scyliorhinus torazame. NCBI lineage: Eukaryota > Metazoa > Chordata > Chondrichthyes > Carcharhiniformes > Scyliorhinidae > Scyliorhinus > Scyliorhinus torazame. Next base: position 7,001,484 of record NC_092725.1, on the reverse strand, counting down.
GGGTCAGTACTGAGGGAGTACTGCACTGTCAGAGGGTCAGTACTGAGGGAGTGCCGCACTGTCAGAGGGTCAGTACTGAGGGAGTGCCGCAATGTCAGAGGGTCAGTACTGAGGGAGTGCCGCACTGTCAGAGGGTCAGTACTGAGGGAGAGCTGCACTGTCAGAGGGTCAGTGCTGAGGAAGCGCCGCACTGTCAGAGAGTCAGCACTGAGGGAGTTCCGCACTGTCAGAGGGTCAGTACTGAGGGAGTGCTGCACTGTCAGAGGGTCAGTACTGTGGGAGTGCTGCACTGTCAGATGGTCAGTACTGAGGGAGTGCCGCACTGTCAGAGAGTCAGTACTGAGGGAGTGCTGCACTGTCAGAGGGTCAGTGCTGAGGAAGCGCCGCACTGTCAGAGGGTCAGTGCTGAGGGAGTGCCGCAGTGTCAGAGGGTCAGTGCTGAGGGAGTGCTGCACTGTCAGAGGGTCAGTACTGAGCGAGTGCCGCACTGTCAGAGGGTCAGTGCTGAGGAAGCGCCGCACTGTCAGAGGGTCAGTACTGAGGGAGCGCCACACTGTCAGGGGGTCAGTGCTGAGAGTGCGCCGCACTGTCTCTCTCTGTATTCTAAGGACTGTAAATCGATCCTTTGATAATTTAAAACAAATAACTGCTCTCAGTAGTGACTTTAACCTGATGTGCTTCTGTTAAAAGTTTTTTTTAAAGTCTTATGGATGTTAAAAGGACAGCTTAAGCATTACTTAGTGTTGTATTCTTTGTGGGGTGTATTTTATTTTACTGGTTGCTAAGATATTCACTGTTTGTTTTAAAGACAGTGAGGGGTGAGCATATTGTGGTTGCTTTTCAGGTGTGGTATTCTAGTTTAAGTGGGGAGTGTGTTGTGGACAATGGCTCTTTCAGAGGCTCTGAAGTTTTTGGGGGTGGAGACGGTCACACGCAGTACCTTACGGACAGAGACTAAAAGCAGACTGTGAGATTGCAGTTAACATTCCCTGACAACATGCAAAAAGGTGCGGTAATTATGGTGGTGGTTAAGCATTTAAAGTTGCCTGAGATACAGTTTAACTCATTGGAAATGGCAAAAATTCAGTTACAAATTAAACAAATGCAACCTGAGAAAGAATTAAACCAGCTTGAATACGAAAGAGAGAAAAAAGAAAGAGAGAGAGCGGAAAACGAAAGAGAAAGAGATGAAGAGGAAAAAGAGAGAGAGAGGAAAATGATAAGGAGAGATAAGAAAGGAGAAAATAAAGAATAGCCCTAGCAGAACAAAAAGAAAGAGAAAGGAAGATACAGATCAGGGAAAAAGATAAAGAAAGAGTTTGAACTTCAGAAAATGGCCATGAAACATGACAGTCAGTTAAAATTGGCAGACGTAAAGGGAAATGTACAGTTGGATGATAGTGATGGGGATAGTGAGAAAGAGCGTCAAAGTCAAAGGCTTGGTGGGGATCTATTTAAATATGTCCAAGCATTGCCAAAGTTTGATGAGACGGAGGTAGAAGCCTTTTTCATTTCATTTGAGAAGGTAGCGAAACAAATCAAATGGCCACAAGACATGTGGGTATTACTGATTCAAACAAAGCTGATAGGTAGGGCTAGTGAAGTGTTTGCATCACTACTGGAGGAGGTATCTGGGACATATGAGGAGGTGCATATGAACTGGTGCCTGAAGCCTACAGACTAAGGTTTAGAAATTTGAGAAAAGAATTTGGTCAAACATACATGGAGTTTGAAAGGTTCAAACTGAGTAATTTTGATAGGTGGATAAGGGCTTTGAAAATGGACCAAACGTATGAAGCTCTCAGAGAGATTATAGTTTTGGAGGAGTTTAAAAATTCATTTCCTGATGTAGTGAGAACTCACGTGGAAGAACAGAGGGTTAAAACTGCGAGATTAGCAGCAGAAATGGCAGATGATTACGAATTAGTTCATAAATCAAAGCTTGGTTTCCGACATCAGTTTCAGGCTTTCCAAGGATCTGTATTTATTCCATGCATTTCACTGGCCCGGAAAGGGCACTTAATATCGCACATCCCCAAGCTGGACTGGGGTGTAAACGTTAACCGGAAGAAAGTTATACTGTCACACCCGGCTGGCTTTGCTGTCTTTCAGATTATGCCGTGCCCAATTCCAACAGCCCCGTGAAGCTGCACATTAGCCCGACGGGCACCTACACCAACCGTGAGTTCTGGGCAAGTTGCGGCCGTAAATGTGGGTGAGCTACTGGTAAACACACGAGCGGGAGCAATGCCACATGGCAGGGTGACCTGTGAAACGGTGGAGGGAATGTGCGGGGGTGCGTCGGGGACGGACATTCATACACAGAGCAGGCATTACAGACGTTTCATAGCCAATGGAAATCTCAGTTGGCCACGCCCAGGGACTGGGAGTCGGGCAAACTGGTTTATCCCCCGATGCCTTCCCTGATTCTCTCCTCTACCCGCAGAATCTGAAACGTACGAAGAGATGGACCGTTGTCGGAACACAGAACAAAAATCACACAGCGAAAATCAAGGTAGGTGAGCGAGGAAGCGATAGGGACGAAATCTTCCTCTACGCTGTCCCCATCAAACACTCCCAGGACAGGTACTGCACGGGGTTAGATACAGAGTAAAGCTCCCTCTACACTGTCCCCATCAAACACTCCCAGGACAGGTACAGGACGGGGTTAGATACAGAGTAAAGCTCCCTCTACACTGTCCCCATCAAACACTCCCAGGACAGGTACAGCACGGGGTTAGATACAGAGTAAAGCTCCCTCTACACTGTCCCCATCAAACACTCCCAGACCAGGTACAGCACGGGGTTAGATACAGAGTAAAGCTCCCTCTACACTGTCCCTATCAAACACTCCCAGGACAGGTACAGCACGGGGTTAGGTACAGAGTAAAGCTCCCTCGACACTGTCCCCATCAAACACTCCCAGGACAGGTACAGCACGGGGTTAGATACAGAGTAAAGCTCCCTCTACACTGTCCCCATCAAACACTCCCAGGACAGGTACAGCACGGGGTTAGATACAGAGTAAAGCTCCCACTGCACTGTCCCCATCAAACACTCCCAGGACAGGTACAGCACGGGGTTAGATACAGAGTAAAGCTCCCATTACACTGTCCACATTAAACACTCCCAGGGCAGGTACAGCACGGGGTTAGATACAGAGTAAAGCTCCCTCTACACTGTCCCCACCAAACACTCCCAGGACAGGTACAGCACGGGATTAGATACAGAGTAAAGCTCCCTCTACACTGTCCCCATCAAACACTCCCAGGGCAGGTACAGTACGGGGTTAGATACAGAGTAAAGCTCCCTCTACACTGTCCCTATCAAACACTCCCAGGACAGGTACAGCACAAGGTTAGATACAGAGTAAAGCTCCCTCTACACTGTTCCCATCAAACACTCCCAGGACAGGTACAGCACGGTGTTAGATACAGAGTAAAGCTCCCTCTACACTGTTCCCATCAAACACTCCCAGGACAGGTACAGCACAAGGTTAGATACAGAGTAAAGCTCCCTCTACACTGTTCCCATCAAACACTCCCAGGACAGGTACAGCACGGGGTTAGATACAGAGTAAAGCTCCCTCTACACTGTCCCCATCAAACACTCCCAGGACAGGTACTGCACGGGGTTAGATACAGAGTAGAGCTCCCTCTACACTGTCCCCATCAAACACTCCCAGGACAGGTACAGCACGGGGTTAAATACAGAGTAAAGCTCCCTCTACACTGTCCCCATCAAACACTCCCAGGACAGGTACAGCACGGGGTTAGATACAGAGTAAAGCTCCGTCTACACTGTCCCCATCAAACACTCCCAGGACAGATACAGCACGGGGTTAGATACAGAGTAAAGCTCCCTCTACACTGTCCCCATCAAACACTCCCAGGACAGGTACAGCACGGGGTTAGATACAGAGTAAAGCTCCCTCTACACTGTCCCCATCAAACACTCCCAGGACAGATACAGCACGGGGTTAGATACAGAGTAAAGCTCCCTCTGCACTGTCCCCATCAAACACTCCCAGGACAGGTACAGCACAGGGTTAGATACAGAGTAAAGCTCCCTCTACACTGTCCCCATCAAACACTCCCAGGACAGGGACAGCACGGGGTTAGATACAGAGTAAAGCTCCCTCTACACTGTCCCCATCAAACACTCCCAGGTCAGATACAGCACGGGGTTAGATACAGAGTAAAGCTCCCTCTGCACTGTCCCCATCAAACACTCCCAGGACAGGTACAGCACAGGGTTAGATACAGAGTAAAGCTCCCTCTGCACTGTCCCCATCAAACACTCCCAGGACAGGGACAGCACAGGGTTAGATACAGAGTAAATCTCCCTCTACATTGTCCCCATCAAACACTCCCAGGACAGGTACAGCACGGGTTTAGATACAGAGTAAAGCTCCCTCTACACTGTCCCCATCAAACACACCCAGGACAGGTACAGCATGGGGTTAGATACAGAGTAAAGCTCCGTCTACACTGTCCCCATCAAACACTCCCAGGACAGGTACAGCACGAGGTTAGATACAGACTAAAGCTCCCTCTACACTCTCCTATCTTCAGGTCCCTCATTGTCTTTTCCCCGTAGATTATGAGAAGATGGAGGCTGCCCGCGGTTCCACGCAGCGCGAACAATTGCCGACGGTGGTGGAGACTCCAGCGGAAGGTACGTTGTGGGTGGGGCGGGGGAGGAGGGGGCGGTAGCGTGTGGGGAGGTGCAGCCTTGCCGATCCGCACCTTGCTTGTGTTGTATCTGTCCAGTTCCGATACTTCACGCAGCTGTTTGGTCAGAGTTTACCCAGGTGTCTTTCTTTAGGAGATCCAAGTACGGTGACAGATATAATGCAACCCGCTTTATTCAATGTCGTAAACCCGTAAATTACCCTCTCTATGTACAAGAAACACCCAGGATTCGACTGAACTACCCGCAAAGGTGGGTTTGGTAAGCTGTACATCCGATCCCGGAGACCCTCAGGTTCCTCTTTGCTCCCAGCCGCCAATGGTCCGGTTGATGACTGCGTGAGCCTGCCCCAGGTGACTCATCTCAGGTGGTGTGGGCCTCTCATGACCTGTTCCCATAGAAGGTAACAGTAGATACCCTGGGTGGCGGAACGTCTGGCTCGATCTGTGCTACGGACAGTAGGCCTGTGCATTTCAATGGAGTACGGTGATCTGCTTGGTCAGGGCCAGACATGCTCTGTATTTTCCCAGTCCATCCTCGGGCTTGTTTCCGGCCCAGAGCAGAAGGGAGCTTACCATCTTTTAGCCTCCACAGCCCTGTTGGGGAGTGAATCACCTGGACATCAGACCCTGACACTATTGAGTACTCATGAGCTGAATGCAGCCACCTGTGTCCACTGGCCTTCCATTATCCATGCAGCAATTGATCTCTGAGTGTCCCTGTCCGCTTCAACTCAGTGAAGGAAAAGAGGGAATCGATCAGCCCCAGAGTCTTTGAGCAATACCATAGGAACATGATAAAACTTGAGACTCTGAAATAAAACCTTCTGCTTTTTCAGAGTACATGAGGATGGAACGATGCCGCAATCTGTTCATGATGAAATTCAAACTGAACGCCTCACGGTACAGCAGAGAAGGTGGTGAGTGGTGGTCACGTCTCCTCTCGCGCTCTGGAGTGGGACCCGAGACAGAGAGGCGCAGGCCAGTTTGCAATTTCTTTCCCCGCTCCAATTGAACTCAGACTGGCCTCCATCTGAGCAAAAGTGGCCAGTGTGCAAATTTAATGCACCAATTGATCTCTGACTGACCTCAGACAAGGGACTCTGTAGAGCTGAGTCCACAAAAGATCAACCATGATCTCATTGTGAATGGCGGAGCAGGCTCGAAGGGCCAGATGGCCTACTCCTGGTTCTTACGTCTGCAAGCTCCACGCAGCAGTTGAACTCTCACTGACCCTCGGGCCACGATTCCATGCAGCGAAGAGATGTGAAGAACGGTAGCTCTGCCTCAGCAGCAGAATTCTACCTGGCGGGGTACGTGGCCGTGATGGAGCCACCCGTCGCCTGAGTAACACGAGCAACAGGTATTTTCCAGCCTTGTCACACGGCGATGGGCCGAGAGCATCAGAGAGAGTGAGGGGCACCGATTATTTCCACGCGCCAACTGAATTCCGTGGCCTCCAATCATTTCCTGCTGTTTTGGCGAGCTGCCAACATGGGAGTGACGTAAAAAGGGAGGAACACGAGAGTTAGGCCCACCAACACAAAGAAAGCTTTGTGGCAATTGATCTCTTGCTGACCGTCGGGTGTGTGGCCCCGCACCCAGGTCCAGTCGGTGTGAGCAGCACTGAAGGGCAGTCAGGGAATGAGACAGAGAGAGGGAGAAAAGAGGGATGGCGGTATCTCCAGAGGAATGGGGGGGTGGGGGGTGGGGGGTGGGGGGAGACAGGGCGAGGTTACTGAACCCCCATCACGGGCATTGGGGCAAACCCAGGTGACAATCTCCGTTTCCGCCTCACAGATGCTGCGGGGAGCTTGAAGACTCCTCGGAGAAGCCACAAAGCCTTTGAGACCTTCGGCTACCCCAAGATGGAGAATGTTCCGGAATGAGTGCGGACCAAGATGCCCCCCCCCCTCCCCCCGTGTCCTCCCTCCCCTCCCCCACCTCCAAAACCCACCCCCCCAAAAAAACCCCACCACCGATGACAATAATAATCTTTATTAGTGTCACCAGTAGGCTTACGTTAACGCCGCAACGAAGTTACTGGAAAATCCCCTCGTCGCCACATTTCGGCGCCTGTTCGGGTACACGGAGGGAGAATTCAGAATGGCCAAATTACCGAACAAGCACGTCTTTCGGGACTTGGAGGAAACCCACGCAGACACGGGGAGAACGTGCAGACTCCGCACAGACAGTAGCCCTGCCGGGAATCGAACCTGGGACCCTGGCGCTGTGAAGCAACAGTTCTAACCGCTGTGCTACCGTATACGATGCAAGCTCCTGTCTCGGAGATTCCCTATCCCCGGGACACTCTCCGGCGATTGCAAATGAATCAACTCCGCTCTTGTTACTCAGGAAGGGGCGGAGGAAATGGGAAAGACGGAATTATAGGTCAGCGCGTCTGACATCAGGAGAGTCAATCATGACCTGGGGGTGGGTTTTCATTGACGAAGGCGGGTATTTGGAGAGAGGCCACAGAGCAGACATGATCTCATTAAAGGGGCAGTAGGCTCGAGGGGCCGAATGGCCTCACCACTCGTCCCCAAAGAAACCCTCTCGAACAGGGCGGTCAGGTCCATAGGGAAAGCTGCCGTCTGTGCCTCCGATCGACTGTGTTCAGCATTGTGAATGATTCTCCAGCTAAATAAAAGGATATGAAAGCCACACACCTTCGTCGCCTCGACTGTGTCCAACCAGTAAACACGCACAGGCCTCAGACGGAGGGATTGGACAGGAGGGGGTTCAGATCCGTTGGGATGTGTACAGCGGGAGTGAACGGGAAGGGGTTTGGGACCATTGGGATTGTGTACAATGGGAGTGAACGGGAAGGGATTTGGGACCATTGGGATTGTGTACAATGGGAGTGAACGGGAAGGGGTTTGAGTCCATTGGGGTTGTGTACAGTGGGAGTGAACGGGAAGGGGTTTGAGTCCATTGGGATTGTGTACAATGGGTGTGAACGGGAAGGAGTTTGGGTCCATTGGGATTGTGTACAGTGGGAGTGAACGGGAAGGGCTTTGGGTCCATTGGGATTGTGTGCAGTGGGAGTGAACGGGCAGGGGTTTGGGTCCATTGGGATTGTGTACAGTGGGAGTGAATGGGAAGGGGTTTGGGACCATTGGGATTGTGTACAGTGGGAGTGAATGGGAAGGGGTTTGGGTCCATTGGGATTGTGTACAGTTGGAGTGAACGGGAAGGGGTTTGGGTCCATTGGGATTGTGTCCAATGGGGGTGAATGGGAAGGGATTTGGGTCCATTGGGATTATGTACAGTGGAAGTGAATGGGAAGGGGTTTGGGACCATTGGGATTGTGTACAATGGGAGTGAACGGGAAGGGATTTGGGACCATTGGGATTGTGTACAATGGGAGTGAACGGGAAGGGGTTTGAGTCCATTGGGGTTGTGTACAGTGGGAGTGAACGGGAAGGGGTTTGAGTCCATTGGGATTGTGTACAATGGGTGTGAACGGGAAGGAGTTTGGGTCCATTGGGATTGTGTACAGTGGGAGTGAACGGGAAGGGCTTTGGGTCCATTGGGATTGTGTGCAGTGGGAGTGAACGGGCAGGGGTTTGGGTCCATTGGGATTGTGTACAGTGGGAGTGAATGGGAAGGGGTTTGGGACCATTGGGATTGTGTACAGTGGGAGTGAATGGGAAGGGGTTTGGGTCCATTGGGATTGTGTACAGTTGGAGTGAACGGGAAGGGGTTTGGGTCCATTGGGATTGTGTCCAATGGGGGTGAATGGGAAGGGATTTGGGTCCATTGGGATTATGTACAGTGGAAGTGAATGGGAAGGGGTTTGGGTCCATTGGGATTGTGCACATTGGGAGTGAATGGGAAGGGGTTTGGGTCCATTGGGATTGTGTACAGTAGGAGTGAATGGGAAGGGGTTTGGGACCATTGGGATTGTGTACAGTGGAAGTGAATGGGAAGGGGTTTGGGTCCATTGGGATTGTGCACAGTGGGAGTAAATGGGAAGGGGTTTGGGTCCATTGGGATTGTGTACAGTGGGAGTGAATGGGCAGGGGTTTGGGTCCATTGGGATTGTGTACAGTAGGAGTGAATGGGAAGGGGTTTGGGTCCATTGGGATTGTGTACAGTGGGAGTGAATGGGAAGGGGTTTGGGTCCATTGGGATTGTGTACAATGGGGGTGAATGGGAAGGGGTTTGGGTCCATTGGGATTGTGCACAGTGGGAGTGAACGGGAAGGGGTTTGGGTCCATTGGGATTGTGCACAGTGGGAGTGAACAGCAAGGGGTTTGGGTCCACTGGGATTGTGTACAGTGGGAGTGAACAGGCAGGGGTTTGGGTCCATTGGGATTGTGTACAGTGGGAGTGAACGGGAAGGGGTTTGGGTCCATTGGGATTGTATACAATGGGGGTGAATGGGAAGGGATTTGGGTCCATTGGGATTGTGTACAGTAGGAGTGAATGGGAAGGGGTTTGGGACCATTGGGATTGTGTACAGTGGGAGTGAATGGGAAGGGGTTTGGGTCCATTGGGATTGTGTACAATGGGGGTGAATGGGAAGGGGTTTGGGTCCATTGGGATTGTGCACAGTGGGAGTGAACGGCAAGGGGTTTGGGTCCACTGGGATTGTGTACAGTGGGAGTGAACAGGCAGGGGTTTGGGTCCATTGGGATTGTGTACCGTGGGAGTGAACGGGAAGGGGTTTGGGTCCATTGGGATTGTGTACAATGGGAGTGAATGGGCAGGGGATTGGGTCCATTGGGATTGTGTACAGTGGGAGTGAACGGGAAGGGGTTTGGGTCCATTGGGATTGTGTACAGTGGGAGTGAACGGGAAGGGGTTTGGGTCCATTGGGATTGTGTACAGTGGGAGTGAACGGGAAGGGGTTTGGGTCCATTGGGATTGTGTACAGTGGGAGTGAACGGGAAGGGGTTTGGGTCCATTGGGATTGTGTACAGTGGGAGTGAACGGGAAGGGGATTGGGTCCATTGGGATTGTGCACAGTGGGAGTGAACGGGAAGGGGATTGGGTCCATTGGAATTGTGTACAGTTGGAGTGAACGGGAAGGGGTTTGGGTCCATTGGGATTGTGTACAGTGGGAGTGAACGGGAAGGGGGTTGGGTCCATTGGGATTGTGTACAGTGGGAGTGAACGGGAAGGGGTTTGGGTCCATTGGGGTTGTGTACAGTGGGAGTGAACGGGAAGGGGTTTGGGTCCATTGGGATTGTGTACAGTGGGAGTGAACGGGAAGGGGTTTGGGTCCATTGGGGTTGTGTACAGTGGGAGTGAACGGGAAGGGGTTTGGGTCCATTGGGATTGTGTACAGTGGGAGTGAACGGGAAGGGGTTTGGGTCCATTGGGATTGTGTACAGTGGGAGTGAACGGGAAGGGGTTTGGGATTGTGCAGTGTCAGAGTTAATGAAAACCACGCACAAACCCAGTCTACAAAGTTCACCGCATGACCAGCCCCACCCTGGGTCAATATGTCCCCCCTCTCCCCCAAATCCGGGTAAATTTCTGCACCACAATATTTACATGTCAACAGTCACGGTGCAGTAACCAGCACTGGCATCGGGTGGTACCAATCCAGAACCAAATACATTCAGAAAATCATGGATGTTACTGTCACTCCTGGCCTGGAAATCAGTCATCCAACTTGGGCCCCACAAGATCACCTAAAATCCGGGTCCCCCTCGCTCCCACATCGCGTCTCTGTAAAGACTTGCTCTTCAGCACCTTGATTGCCAACTCCATTCTCCAATGTGAGAACGATTAAATCTCCTACTTAACCTTCCCCACTCTCAGGAGAATTATCCCAACTTCTTGAATCGCTCTGCACAGACTGAAGTCTCCCCTCCCTCAGCGGGGTACATATCCCTCCTCACCGTCTCCGAGGCATTTGACCATCCAATCAAAAGTGAGGAGCCAAGACTGGACACGATGGCCCAGCCATGGTTTCCATAGCACCATCGACTTGGTCTCCCCAACCTCCTCCAGCCCTCCCTCGCTGTAACTTCCTCCATCCCTGACAACTCTCCCTATTTCTGTAACCTCCTGCATCCCTCCCTATCTCTCTAATCTCCTCCAGCCCCGACAACCCTCCCTATCTCTGTAACCGCCTCCAGCCTCTACAACCCTCCCTATCTCTGTAACCTTCTCCAGCCCCTACACCCCTCCCTATCTCTGTAACCTCCTCCAGCCCCTACAACCCTCCCTATCTCTGTAACCTCCTCCAGCCCCTACACCCCTCCCTATCTCTGTAACCTCCTCCAGCCCCGACAACCATCCCTATCTCTGTAACCTCCTCCAGCCCAGACAACCCTCCCTATCTCTGTAACCTCCTGCAGCCCCTACAACCCTCCCTATCTCTCTAACCTCCTCCAGCCCCGACTATCTCTGTAACCTCCTCCAGCCCCGACAACCCTCCCTATCTCTGTAACCTCCTCCAGCCCCTACCCTCCCTATCTCTGTAACCTCCTCCAGCCCCTACACCCCTCCCTATCTCTGTAACCTCCTCCAGCCCAGACAACCCTCCCTATCTCTGTAACCTCCTCCAGCCCCTACAACCCTCCCTATCTCTCTAACCTCCTCCAGCCCCGACTATCTCTGTAACCTCCTCCAGCCCCGACAACCCTCCCTATCTCTGTAACCTCCTCCAGCCCCTACCCTCCCTATCTCTGTAACCTCCTCCAGCCCCTACACCCCTCCCTATCTCTGTAACCTCCTCCAGCCCCGACAACCATCCCTATCTCTGTAACCTCCTCAAGCCCCGACAACCCTCCCTATCTCTGTAACCTCCTCCAGCCCCTACAACCCTCCCTATCTCTCTAACCTCCTCCAGCCCCGACAACCCACCCTATCTCTGTAACCTCCTCCAGCCCCGACACCCCTCCCTATCTCTGTAACCTCCTCCAGCCCCTACAACCCTCCCTATCTCTCTAACCTCCTCCAGCCCCGACAACCCTCCCTATCTCTGTAACCTCCTCCAGCCCCTACACCCCTCCCTATCTCTGTAACCTCCTCCAGCCCCACAACCCTCCCTATCTCTAACCTCCTCCAGCCCCCTACAACCCTCCCTATCTCTGTAACCTCCTCCAGCCCCTACACCCCTCCCTATCTCTGTAACCTCCTCCAGCCCCTACAACCTTCCCTATCTCTCTAACCTCCTCCAGCCCCGACAACCCTCCCTATCTCTGTAACCTCCTCCAGCCCCTACACCCCTCCCTATCTCTGTAACCTCCCCCAGCCCCTACAACACTCCCTATCTCTCTAACCTCCTCCAGCCCCGACAACCCTCCCTATCTCTGTAACCTCCTCCAGCCCCTACAACACTCCCTATCTCTCTAACCTCCTCCAGCCCCTACACCCCTCCCTATCTCTGTAACCTCCCCCAGCCCCTACACCCCTCCCTATCTCTGTAACCTCCCCCAGCCCCTACAACACTCCCTATCTCTCTAACCTCCTCCAGCCCCTACACCCCTCCCTATCTCTGTAACCTCCTCCAGCCCCTACACTCTCCCTATCTCTGTAACCTCCTCCAGCCCCTACAACCCTCCCTATCTCTGTAACCTCCTCAAGCCGTACAACACACCCTATCTCTGTAACCTCCTCCAGCCCCTACACCCTCCCTATCTCTGTAACCTCCTCCAGCCCCTACACCCTCCCTATCTCTGTAACCTCCTCCAGTCCCTACAACCCGCCCTATCTCTGTAACCTCCCCCAGCCCCTACACCCTCCCTATCTCTGTCACCTCCTCCAGCCCCCTACAACCCTCCCTATCTCTGTAACCTCCTCCAGCCCCAACAACCCTCCCTATCTCTGTAACCTCCTCCAGCCCCTACACCCACCCTATCTCTGTAACCTCCTCCAGCCCCTACACCCCTCCCTATCTCTGTAACCTCCCCCAGCCCCTACACCCTCCCTATCTCTGTAACCTCCTCCAGCCCCTACACCCCTCCCTATCTCTGTAACCTCCTCCAGCCCCTACACCCTCCCGATCTCTGTAACCTCCTCCAGCCCCTACACCCTCCCTATCTCTGTAACCTCCTCCAGCCCCTACACTCTCCCTATCTCTGTAACCTCCTCCAGCCCCTACAACACTCCCTATCTCTCTAACCTCCTCCAGCCCCTACACCCCTCCCTATCTCTGTAACCTCCTCCAGCCCCTACACCCCTCCCTATCTCTGTAACCTCCTCCAGCCCCTACACCCCTCCCTATCTCTGTAACCTCCTCCAGCCCCGACAACCCTCCCTATCTCTGTAACCTCCTCCAGCCCCTACACCCCTCCCTATCTCTGTCACCTCCTCCAGACCCTACACCCCTCCCTATCTCTGTAACCTCCCCCAGCCCCTACACCCTCCCTATCTCTGTAACCTCCCCCAGCCCCTACACCCTCCCTATCTCTGTAACCTCCCCCAGCCCCTACACCCCTCCCTATCTCTGTAACCTCCCCCAGCCCCTACACCCTCCCTATCTCTGTAACCTCCTCCAGCCCCTACACCCACCCTATCTCTGTAACCTCCTCCAGCCCCTACACCCCTCCCTATCTCTGTAACCTCCCCCAGCCCCTACACCCTCCCTATCTCTGTAACCTCCTCCAGCCCCTACACCCCTCCCTATCTCTGTAACCTCCTCCAGCCCCTACACCCTCCCGATCTCTGTAACCTCCTCCAGCCCCTACACCCTCCCTATCTCTGTAACCTCCTCCAGCCCCTACACTCTCCCTATCTCTGTAACCTCCTCCAGCCCCTACAACCCTCCCTATCTCTGTAACCTCCTCCAGCCCCTACACCCCTCCCTATCTCTGTAACCTCCCCCAGCCCCTACAACCCGCCCTATCTCTGTAACCTCCCCCAGCCCCTACACCCTCCCTATCTCTGTCACCTCCTCCAGCCCCCTACAACCCTCCCTATCTCTGTAACCTCCTCCAGCCCCAACAACCCTCCCTATCTCTGTAACCTCCTCCAGCCCCTACACCCACCCTATCTCTGTAACCTCCTCCAGCCCCTACACCCCTCCCTATCTCTGTAACCTCCCCCAGCCCCTACACCCTCCCTATCTCTGTAACCTCCTCCAGCCCCTACACCCCTCCCTATCTCTGTAACCTCCTCCAGCCCCTACACCCTCCCGATCTCTGTAACCTCCTCCAGCCCCTACACCCTCCCTATCTCTGTAACCTCCTCCAGCCCCTACACTCTCCCTATCTCTGTAACCTCCTCCAGCCCCTACAACACTCCCTATCTCTCTAACCTCCTCCAGCCCCTACACCCCTCCCTATCTCTGTAACCTCCTCCAGCCCCTACACCCCTCCCTATCTCTGTAACCTCCTCCAGCCCCGACAACCCTCCCTATCTCTGTAACCTCCTCCAGCCCCTACACCCCTCCCTATCTCTGTAACCTCCTCCAGCCCCTACACCCCTCCCTATCTCTGTATCCTCCTCCAGCCCCTACAACCCTCCCTATCTCTGTATCCTCCTCCAGCCCCTACAACCCTCCCTATCTCTGTAACCTCCTCAAGCCGTACAACACACCCTATCTCTGTAACCTCCTCCAGCCCCTACACCCTCCCTATCTCTGTAACCTCCTCCAGCCCCTACACCCTCCCTATCTCTGTAACCTCCTCCAGTCCCTACAACCCTCCCTATCTCTGTATCCTCCTCCAGCCCCTACAACCCTCCCTATCTCTGTAACCTCCTCAAGCCGTACAACACACCCTATCTCTGTAACCTCCTCCAGCCCCTACACCCTCCCTATCTCTGTAACCTCCTCCAGCCCCTACACCCTCCCTATCTCTGTAACCTCCTCCAGTCCCTACAACCCTCCCTATCTCTGTAACCTCCTCCAGCCCCTACAACCCTCCCTATCTCTGTAACCTCCCCCAGCCCCTACAACCTCCCTATCTCTGTAACCTCCCCCAGCCCCTACACCCCTCCCTATCTCTGTAACCTCCCCCAGCCCCTACACCCCTCCCGATCTCTGTAACCTCCCCCAGCCCCTACAACCTCCCTATCTCTGTAACCTCCTCCAGCCCCTACACCCCTCCCAATCTCTGTAACCTCCTCCAGCCCCGACAACCCTCCCTATCTCTGTAACCCCCTCCAGCCCCTACACCCCTCCCAATCTCTGTAACCTCCTCCAGCCCCTACAACCCTCCCTATCTCTGTAACCTCCTCCAGCCCCGACAACCCTCCCTATCTCTGTAACCTCCTCCAGCCCCTACACCCCTCCCTATCTCTGTAAACTCCTCCAGCCCCTACAACCCTCCCTATCTCTGTAACCTCCCCCAGCCCCTACACCCCTCCCTATCTCTGTAACCTCCTCCAGCCCCTACACCCCTCCCTATCTCTGTAAACTCCTCCAGCCCCTACAACCCTCCCTATCTCTGTAACCTCCTCCAGCCCCTACACCCTCCCTATCTCTGTAACCTCCTCCAGCCCGTACACCCTCCCTATCTCTGTAACCTCCTCCAGTCCCTACAACCCTCCCTATCTCTGTAACCTCCTCCAGCCCCTACAACCCTCCCTATCTCTGTAACCTCCCCCAGCCCCTACAACCTCCCTATCTCTGTAACCTCCCCCAGCCCCTACACCCCTCCCTATCTCTGTAACCTCCCCCAGCCCCTACACCCCTCCCGATCTCTGTAACCTCCCCCAGCCCCTACAACCTCCCTATCTCTGTAACCTCCTCCAGCCCCTACAACCCTCCCTATCTCTGTAACCTCCTCCAGCCCCTACAACCCTCCCTATCTCTGTAACCTCCCCCAGCCCCTACAACCTCCCTATCTCTGTAACCTCCCCCAGCCCCTACACCCCTCCCTATCTCTGTAACCTCCCCCAGCCCCTACACCCCTCCCGATCTCTGTAACCTCCCCCAGCCCCTACAACCTCCCTATCTCTGTAACCTCCTCCAGCCCCTACACCCCTCCCAATCTCTGTAACCTCCCCCAGCCCCTACAACCTCCCTATCTCTGTAACCTCCCCCAGCCCCTACACCCCTCCCTATCTCTGTAACCTCCCCCAGCCCCTACACCCCTCCCGATCTCTGTAACCTCCCCCAGCCCCTACAACCTCCCTATCTCTGTAACCTCCTCCAGCCCCCACACCCCTCCCTATCTCTGTAACCTCCTCCAGCCCCTACACCACTCCCTATCTCTGTAACCTCCCCCAGCCCCCACACCCCTCCCTATCTCTGTAACCTCCCCCAGCCCCCACACCCCTCCCTATCTCTGTAACCTCCCCCACCCTGGCCAAACCTCTGCGATGTCTGCATGCCGCTGTTGCCCTCTTGCCCTGAACGTTGGACGTGCGTTGACAGGAAGCAGCTGCGCGGCCCCAACTCCCAAGGGAGTCTTCGAGCTGTCGCTATTCTCAAAGAGTCTTCACTGATCGGCACAAACATCCTGGGGAAGGACGGGTCACGTGGGAATTGCCAAGGATAGCTCAGCACGGTGGCTTCCGCCGAGTGTCCTTCTTGGTTGGCAACAGAAACATCTTCGGACACCCCTTGGGCTCACGGCCAAATGGAGCAAGACTTTATACTCTTGTACTCCTGACCCCCCTCCGCGGTAAAGGTCGTTTTCCTCCCTCATCACTTGTTCCATCCGAGGACCAGATTGTTGCGTTTCCTGAATGGGTCACCTGCCTTTTAACATCAACACGTCCCTCCATCACACTCCAGCTGCTTTGCTGCTGTCCACTTATTTAACCTGCCCGTATCTCCCACCGAGCTTTGTATCCTCCTCGCAGCTTACACTCCCACCCAGCTTTGTATCCTCCTCGCAGCTTACACTCCCACCCAGCTTTGTATCTTCCTCACAGCTTACACTCCCGCCCAGCTTTGTATCCTCACAGCTTACACTCCCGCCCAGCTTTGTATCCCCCTCACAGCTTACACTCCCACCCAGCTTTGTATCCTCACAGCTTACATTCCCACCCAGCTTTGTATCCTCCTCACAGCTTACAATCCCACCCAGCTTTGTATCCCCCTCACAGCTTACACTC
Source organism: Scyliorhinus torazame (assembly GCF_047496885.1). NCBI lineage: Eukaryota > Metazoa > Chordata > Chondrichthyes > Carcharhiniformes > Scyliorhinidae > Scyliorhinus > Scyliorhinus torazame. The sequence continues at coordinate 6,984,823 of NC_092725.1, read as the reverse complement.
CCCACCCAGCTTTGTATCCTCACAGCTTACACTCCCCACCCAGCTTTGTATCCTCCTCACAGCTTACACTCCCACCCAGCTTTGTATCCTCCTCGCAGCTTACACTCCCCACCCAGCTTTGTATCCTCACAGCTTACACTCCCCACCCAGCTTTGTATCCTCCTCACAGCTTACACTCCCACCCAGCTTTGTATCCTCCTCGCAGCTTACACTCCCCACCCAGCTTTGTATCCTCACAGCTTACACTCCCACCCAGCTTTGTATCCTCACAGCTTACACTCCCACCCAGCTTTGTATCCTCCTCACAGCTTACACTCCCACCCAGCTTTGTATCCTCCTCACAGCTTACACTCACACCCAGCTTTGTATCCTCCTCACAGCTTACACTCCCACGATTAACTGTTTTGATCCCAATAGCGTCACCAATACTGTTGCTAATATTAATGATGGTGAACCACAAGCCTTCCCTTATATCGATCAAATGACCACACAACCAGTTAGTTAGTTCAAAAGATGGTTTATTTACATACACAAGTTATCTCAACATGCAAACACAATATCTACTATGAGTTAAACTACACCTATCAGCTACAATAACCTATACTTAACTTCAGGGCGACCGGCACTGTGCAAATGGACAAGGCCTTTATCTGGATTTCACTTGGCTGGTTCGAAGAAAGTGGCTCTGTCTCTGCTGGGCTCTTCCGTCAGGTAGCGATCATTGGTCTTGAACTTAGCTGGCTGTTCCTGCTGCAATTGGGTGGCACAGGCCGGGTCCAAAAGGGACAGAACACGTGGCTGTGTCCTCTTTCATCCCCCCGGGATTTTGCGCTCTTTGGGGCGGTCCTTAACCTTGGACCCAATAGTTCGACAGGGCTTTGATCACTCTCTTCGTTTTCAGCCAATAAAGGGGCGGGTGCCTTGGTAGTTGGGCGGGTCCTTAGCGGTCATTGGCCTCGGCAGTTGTGCTTTCTGAGTAAGGGGAGTGGCGCCGATCAGTCTGTGGCTGGACCGGTTGCTTGATTGGAGTTCTATTGTCCTGGGAAAATGGGCCATTGAAATGCAAACGGGCGGGGGTTTCGATCAGGTCTGGTTACCTGTGTTTCAGATACACAGGCTCTGTATCTGTCTGAGTCCTGGTGTGCCACAATTCCCATGGTCCTTTGCAGGTGGCCATCTTAGATGGCAACACAACCCAGCTTTGTATCCTCCTCATGGCTTACACTCCCACCCAGCTTTGTATCCTCTTCAAAGCTCATATTCCCACCCAGCTTTGAATCCTCCTCACAGCTTACACTCCCACCCAGCTTTGTATCCTCCTCACAGCTCATATTCCCACCCAGTTTTGTGTACTCCTTGCAAGTTACATGCCCGCCTAGCTTGGCATAATACAGTCCTCTGTCTCTTCATCCAAGTCATCGGTTTCGATTGAAAATCGAGAGGAGCTGAATGGGCGTCCTCCTGTTCCTGTGTAACAGGCTGGAGAGGGGCTGAATGGGTCTCCTCCTGTTCCTGGTTAACAGGCTGGAGAGGGGCTGAATGGGCCTCCTCCTGTTCCTGTGTAACAGGCTGGAGAGGGGCTGAATGGGGCGTCCTCCTGTTCCTGGGTAACAGGCTGGAGAGGGGCTGAATGGTCCTCCTCCTGTTCCTGTGTAACAGGCTGGAGAGGGGCTGAATGGGGCCTCCTTCTGTTCCTGTGTAACAGGCTGGAGAGGGGCTGAATGGGCCTCCTGTTCCTGGGTAACAGGCTGGAGAGGGGCTGAATGGGGCCTCCTCCTGTTCCTGTGTAACAGGCTGGAGAGGGGCTGAATGGGCCTCCTCCTGTTCCTGTGTAACAGGCTGGAGAGGGGCTGAATGGGCCTCCTCCTGTTCCTGGGTAACAGGCTGGAGAGGGGCTGAATGGGCCTCCTCCTGTTCCTGTGTAACAGGCTGGAGAGGGGCTGAATGGGGCCTCCTCCTGTTCCTGTGTAACAGGCTGGAGAGGGACTGAATGGGCCTCCTCCTGTTCCTGTGTAACAGGCTGGAGAGGGGCTGAATGGGCCTCCTCCTGTTCCTGTGTAACAGGCTGGAGAGGGGCTGAATGGGCCTCCTCCTGTTATAGAACATAGAACAATACAGCGCAGTACAGGCCCTTCGGCCCACGATGTTGCACCGAAACAAAAGCCATCTAACCTACACTATGCCATTATCATCCATATGTTTATCCAATAAACTTTTAAATGCCCTCAATGTTGGCGAGTTCACTACTGTAGCAGGTAGGGCATTCCACGGCCTCACTACTCTTTGCGTAAAGAACCTACCTCTGACCTCTGTCCTATATCTATTACCCCTCAGTTTAAAGTTATGTCCCCTCGTGCCAGCCATATCCATCCGCGGGAGAAGGCTCTCACTGTCCACCCTATCCAACCCCCTGATCATTTTGTATGCCTCTATTAAGTCTCCTCTTAACCTTCTTCTCTCCAACGAAAACAACCTCAAGTCCATCAGCCTTTCCTCATAAGATTTTCCCTCCATACCAGGCAACATCCTGGTAAATCTCCTCTGCACCCGCTCCAAAGCCTCCACGTCCTTCCTATAATGCGGTGACCAGAACTGTACGCAATACTCCAAATGCGGCCGGACCAGAGTTCTGTACAGCTGCAACATGACCTCCCGACTCCGGAACTCAATCCCTCTACCAATAAAGGCCAACACTCCATAGGCCTTCTTCACAACCCTATCAACCTGGGTGGCAACTTTCAGGGATCTATGTACATGGACACCTAGATCCCTCTGCTCATCCACACTTTCAAGAACTTTACCATTATCCAAATATTCCGCATTCCTGTTATTCCTTCCAAAGTGAATCACCTCACACTTCTCTACATTAAACTCCATTTGCCACCTCTCAGCCCAGCTCTGCAGCTTATCTATATCCCTCTGTAACCTGCTACATCCTTCCACACTATCGACAACACCACCGACTTTAGTATCGTCTGCAAATTTACTCACCCACCCTTCTGCGCCTTCCTCTAGGTCATTGATAAAAATGACAAACAGCAACGGCCCCAGAACAGATCCTTGTGGTACTCCACTTGTGACTGTACTCCATTCTGAACATTTCCCATCAACCACCACCCTCTGTCTTCTTTCAGCTAGCCAATTTCTGATCCACATCTCTAAATCACCCTCAATCCCCAGCCTCCGTATTTTTTGCAATAGCCTACCGTGGGGAACCTTATCAAACGCTTTGCTGAAATCCATATACACCACATCAACTGCTCTACCCTCGTCTACCTGTTCAGTCACCTTCTCAAAGAACTCGATAAGGTTTGTGAGGCATGACCTACCCTTCACAAAGCCATGCTGACTATCCCTGATCATATTATTCCTATCTAGATGATTATAAATCTTGTCTCTTATAATCCCCTCCAAGACTTTACCCACTACAGACGTGAGGCTCACCGGTCTATAGTTGCCGGGGTTGTCTCTGCTCCCCTTTTTGAACAAAGGGACCACATTTGCTGTCCTCCAGTCCTCTGGCACTATTCCTGTAGCCAATGATGACATAAAAATCAAAGCCAAAGGTCCAGCAATCTCTTCCCTGGCCTCCCATAGAATCCTAGGATAAATCCCATCAGGTCCCGGGGACTTATCTATTTTCAGCCTGTCCAGAATTGCCAACACCTCTTCCCTACGTACCTCAATGCCATCTATTCTATTAGCCTGGGGCTCAGCATTCTCCTCCACAACATTATCTTTTTCCTGAGTGAATACTGACGAAAAATATTCATTTAGTATCTCGCCTATCTCTTCAGACTCCACACACAATTTCCCATCCCTGTCCTTGACTGGTCCTACTCTTTCCCTAGTCATTCGCTTATTCCTGACATACCTATAGAAAGCTTTTGGTTTTTCCTTGATCCTACCTGCCAAATACTTCTCATGTCCCCTCCTTGCTCGTCTTAGCTCTCTCTTTAGATCCTTCCTCGCTACCTTGTAACTATCCATCGCCCCAACCGAAACTTCACACTTCATCTTCACATAGGCCTCCTTCTTCCTCTTAACAAGAGATTCCACTTCCCTGGTAAACCACGGTTCCCTCGCTCGACGCCTTCCTCCCTGACTGACCGGTACATACTTATCAAGAACACGCAGTAGCTGATCCTTGAACAAGCCCCACTTATCCAGTGTGCCCAACACTTGCAGCCTACTTCTCCACCTTATTCCCCCCAAGTCACGTCTAATGGCATCATAATTGCCCTTCCCCCAGCTATAACTCTTGCCCTGCGGTGTATACTTATCCCTTTCCATCATTAACGTAAACGTCACCGAATTGTGGTCACTGTCCCCAAAGTGCTCTCTTACCTCCAAATCCAACACCTGGCCTGGTTCATTACCCAAAACCAAATCCAACGTGGCCTCGCCTCTTGTTGGCCTGTCAACATATTGTTTCAGGAAACCCTCCTGCACACACTGTACAAAAAACGACCCATCTATTGTACTCGAACTATATATTTTCCAGTCAATATTTGGAAAGTTAAAGTCTCCCATAATAACTACCCTGTTACTTTCGATAATATCCAGAATCATCTTCGCCATCCTTTCCTCTACATCCCTAGAACTATTAGGAGGCCTATAAAAAACTCCCAACAGGGTGACCTCTCCTTTCCTGTTTCTAACTTCAGCCCATACTACCTCGGAAGAAGAGTCCCCATCTAGCATCCTCTCCGCCACCGTAATACTGCTCTTGACTAGCAGCGCCACACCTCCCCCTCTTTTGCCTCCTTCTCTGAGCTTACTAAAACACCTAAACCCCGGAACCTGCAACATCCATTCCTGTCCCTGCTCTATCCATGTCTCCGAAATGGCCACAACATCGAAGTCCCAGGTACCAACCCACGCTGCCAGTTCCCCTACCTTGTTTCGTATACTCCTGGCATTGAAGTAGACACACTTCAAACCACCTACCTGAACGCTGGCCCCCTCCTGCGACGTCAAATCTGTGCTCCTGACCTCTATACTCTCATTCTCCCTTACCCTAAAACTACAATCCAGGTTCCCATGCCCCTGCTGCATTAGTTTAAACCCCCCCAAAGAGCACTAACAAATCTCCCCCCCAGGATATTTGTGCCCCTCAGGTTCAGATGTAGACCATCCTGTCTGTAGAGGTCCCACCTTCCCCAGAAAGAGCCCCAGTTATCCAGAAATCTGAATCCCTCCCGCCTGCACCATCCCTGTAGCCACGTGTTTAAATGCTCTCTCTCCCTATTCCTCATCTCACTATCACGTGGCACGGGCAACAACCCAGAGATAACAACTCTGTTTGTTCTAGTTCTGAGCTTCCATCCTAGCTCCCTGAAAGCCTGCCTGACATCCTTGTCCCCTTTCCTACCTATGTCGTTGGTGCCAATGTGGACCACGACTTGGGGCTGCTCCCCCTCCCCCCTAAGGACCCGGAAAACACGATCCGAGACATCACGTACCCTTGCACCTGGGAGGCAACATACCAAACGTGAGTCTCTCACGCTCCCACAAAACCTCCTATCTGTGCCCCTGACTATCGAGTCCCCAATTACTAATGCTCTGCTCCTCTCCCCCCTTCCCTTCTGAGCAACAGGGACAGACTCCGTGCCAGAGGCCCGTACCCCATGGCTTACCCCTGGTAAGTCTCCCCCCCCCACAAGTATCCAAAGCGGTATACTTGTTTCTCAGGGGAACGACCGCAGGGGATCCCTGCACTGACTGTTTTTTCCCAGTCCCTCTTACAGTTACCCACCTATCTCCAATCTTTGGTGTAACTAATTCCCTGAAGCTGCTATCTATGACCCCTTCTGCCTCCCGAATGATCCGAAGTTCTTCCAACTCCAGCTCCAGTTCCCTAACTCGGTCTTGGAGGAGCTGGAGATGGCAGCACTTCCTGCAGGTAAAATCAGCAGGGACCTGTGTAACAGGCTGGAGAGGGGCTGAATGGGCCTCCTCCTGTTCCTGTGTAACAGGCTGGAGAGGGGCTGAATGGGGCCTCCTCCTGTTTCTGTGTAACAGGCTGGAGAGGGGCTGAATGGGCCTCCTCCTGTTCCTGTGTAATAGGCTGGAGAGGGGCTGAATGGGCCTCCTCCTGTTCCTGTGTAACAGGCTGGAGAGGGGCTGAATGGGTCTCCTCCTGTTCCTGTGTAACAGGCTGGAGAGGGGCTGAATGGGGCCTCCTCCTGTTCCTGTGTAACAGGCTGGAGAGGGGCTGAATGGGCCTCCTCCTGTTCCTGGGTAACAGGCTGGAGAGGGGCTGAATGGGCCTCCTCCTGTTCCTGTTTAACAGGCTGGAGAGGGGCTGAATGGGCCTCCTCCTGTTCCTGTGTAACCGGCTGGAGAGGGGCTGAATGGGGCCTCCTCCTGTTCCTGTGTAACAGGCTGGAGAGGGGCTGAATGGGCCTCCTGTTCCTGTTTAACAGGCTGGAGAGGGGCTGAATGGGCCTCCTCCTGTTCCTGTGTAGCAGGCTGGAGAGGGGCTGAATGGGCCTCCTCCTGTTCCTGTGTAACAGGCTGGAGAGGGGCTGAATGGGCCTCCTGTTCCTGTTTAACAGGCTGGAGAGGGGCTGAATGGGCCTCCTCCTGTTCCTGTGTAGCAGGCTGGAGAGGGGCTGAATGGGGCCTCCTCCTGTTCCTGGGTAACAGGCTGGAGGGGGGCTGAATGGGTCTCCTTCTGTTCCTGTGTAACAGGCTGGAGAGGGGCTGAATGGGGCCTCCTCCTGTTCCTGTGTAACAGGCTGGAGAGGGGCTGAATGGGCCTCCTACTGTTCCTGTGTAACAGGCTGGAGAGGGGCTGAATGGGCCTCCTCCTGTTCCTGTGTAACAGGCTGGAGAGGGGCTGAATGGGCCTCCTCCTGTTCCTGTGTAACAGGCTGGAGAGGGGCTGAATGGGCCTCCTCCTGTTCCTGTGCAACAGGCTGGAGAGGGGCTGAATGGGCCTCCTCCTGTTCCTGGGTAACAGGCTGGAGAGGGGCTGAATGGGCCTCCTCCTGTTCCTGTGTAACAGGCTGGAGAGGGGCTGAATGGGCCTCCTCCTGTTCCTGTGTAACAGGCTGGAGAGGGGCTGAATGGGGCCTCCTCCTGTTCCTGGGTAACAGGCTGGAGAGGGGCTGAATGGGCCTCCTCCTGTTTCTGTGTAACAGGCTGGAGAGGGGCTGAATTGGCCTCCTCCTGTTCCTGTGTAACAGGCTGGAGAGGGGCTGAATGGGGCCTCCTCCTGTTCCTGTGTAACAGGCTGGAGAGGGGCTGAATGGGCCTCCTCCTGTTCCTGTATAACAGGCTGGAGAGGGGCTGAATGGGCCTCCTTTTCCTGGGGGATGGAGAAATCCAACCAGTGGAAAACAGAGAACACAGTGCAGAAGGAGGACATTTGGCCCATCGAGTCCCACTTAAGCTCGATCCCTGTAACCCAATAAACCCTCCCAACCTTTTTTGGTCACTAAGGACAATTTATCACGGCCAATCCACCTAACCTGCACATCTTTGGACTGTGGGAGGAAACCGGAGCACCCGGAGGAAACCCACGCACACACGGGGAGGATGTGCAGACTCCGCACAGACAGTGACCCCAAGCCGGAATCGAACCTGGGACCCTGGAGCTGTGAAGCAACAGTGCTAACCACTGTGCTATCGTGCCGCCCGATTGGAGGGCAGGGATTTTTTTTTCACCAACCAGGAAGAAAGCGACAGCGAGTCTCGTTCTTTAAGTTAGTTTAAAATTTTATTTTTTTTGAATTTTTTTGGGTTTTTTTTTCAGTATTTAATATAAAGTTAGAGTGCGGAATCTCAACTCGTAAAGTTCTCACGTTACGGCGGGGGGGGGGGGGGGGGGAGGAGAGGCTGAAAGAGGGGAGAGGGTAAGGAGAGGGGGTTGCAGGAGGCGGGACGGAGCGGGAGGGATAGAGCGTGGGGGAGCGAGAGAACGAGAGAAGGGTTTGGGAAGAGGGAGAGCGTGAGGGAGTGAGAGAGAGAAAGAGACGGGGAGGGGGGAGAGAGAGAGGTTTGCGAGGAGCGTGAGGGAGAGCGAGAGTCGGGGGGGGGGGTTGAGAAAGGGGGAGGTGTTGTGAGAGGGGGACTGGGT
>NC_092725.1:6904700-6976637 GCF_047496885.1 Scyliorhinus torazame | reverse complement strand
ACCCGCCGGCCCCGCTGCTGGCCCCCGCGCCACCGTCGCGGCAACAGAGCTTGGAGAAGGGGCTGAACCGCTCTTGGTACCGGCTGAGCGACTCGCTGCCCAGGACGGGCGCTTCGGGCCCCGCGCCGCCCGCGGGCCCCCGGACCGACAGGAGGAGGCGGAAGAGGACGAGGCGACGAGGGCCCCGGCGGCGACGGAGGAGGAGCGGCCACCGGCGGAGCCGGGGCCCCCCGGGGGGGGACGCGGTCTGCCTCGGCGGCAGCCCCCGGCTTGCCCGGCAGCCGCCTCCCCCGCCGCAGAACCCCCGCCCCGCCTCCGAGGAGCCTCCGGAGGCGGGGCAAGCCAGGGCTGTGGATAATCAGTATTCCTTCATCTGATCAGTGTCGGCTGGGGGGAGGGGAGTGGGCGGGGGGGGGGCATATCAAGCTGTGGGCGCGCGTCACGGGGACGGCGGGCCAAGCGAGCTTATTCCCTGCCCCACCCCCACCCTCACCTTCTCCCTCCCCACCTCCTCCCAGCTCCCGGGGTGAGGGGGGAATGGTACGAGAGAGAATAAGGTGAGGGGGGGCGGGGGGAGAGACTGAAAGCGCTCACCAAGGTACGAGAAAGAGAGAGAGAGAGAGAACGTGACGGGCAAGGAGGAGATATTCCCGCTCGCTCACAACCAACCTTCCCTGTCGCTGAGGTCAAGGTTCGCCGTTTGGGACTCTTGGGGGCAAGGCGGAAAATGCCAGATTTCGCCGTGGACCCTGACCTGTGCTGCTTCGGGGGCGGGGGGGAATCGAAAGTGGGGTTTGGAGGAAGGGGGCCTGGGGTGCGGGGTGGTGGTCGGTGGGCAAGTCCAGTCTGGTCCGCCCAAGCGTGGCCGAGGACGGTGCGGAGGAGAGCGATTGCCCCTCCCCCACCTCGACTGGCCTCTTGTTCAGTTTGAAAAGGGAGGGCCTGGACGTGTTCCTTGTGCTTGCGGAGGATGCGTCCCGCCGCGCGAACAGAGACGAAGTGAGGTGCGGCGCGTGCTCTGCGGGACCTGCGCTGGCGGGAGGGGGGGGGGGCGGTGGGGATTATTCGGCGAGGGGGGACGTCCATCACGGGGCGACAGACATTGAGCAGGGATGAATCGGCGGCACCTCAATCTCTCTCTCTCTCTCGCTCCCTCCATCCCTCCCTGGGTGATATTCCTGATCACCGGGTCTACCGTAATTAACACTACAATCCTTGCGCACTTTTGACATTCCCTCCCCCTTCCCCCTCCCTACCTCCCATCCCCACCACCGAGGAATGTCTGACACTACAGTCCCTTAACACTACCTTCCTTAATTGGCGGGGGGGGGGGGGGGGTTGGCCATGCCGCGTTACCACGCGGGCGCACAGCGGCGATCGGTTTGCGAGCGGAGCGCGCGACTGTGGAGAACGCAGCGAGGAATTGTTGGCTCGCCACGATCGCGCAACCTCCCCAGTCTCTTCCCCCCCCCCCCACACACACACACACACATTCTCTTTCTTTCTCCCCCACCCCCTCCACACATATTCTCCCCTCCCCAGTTTCTGTTCAACCGAACTGAAAGGCTGCAATGCCCGGACGCGTCCTTCGAGCACCGCGGCGGAGGAGTTGCCGAGGTGCTCACGCACGTGGCGGGGGAGGGGGGGTGTGAGTGGGCTAGGGGACGCGTCCGGGCAGCACCTCCCTCGCTGCCACCCTACCAGGTTTGCTGGCCCGCCCAGCTGCTGCTGTGACTCTTAAGGGGGCGGGGGGGGGGGCGGACGGTGCGGCCTTGTGGCACCCCAGGCCTGTCCCGCGGCTCTTCCTCAAGCCTCGGCCCACCGGGAGCGAGCGAATCGCGGAGATCTGTGCGAAGGGGCCCTGGTCGCGCAAATTCCACCACCAGCAAATCCCCCCCCCCCCCCTCGGCCATCCCACCACCTCTCTGCTCCCCAAATCCCCCCCCCCCCAATCCCAGAACAACCTCCTACTTCTGCGAATCTCCGCGGCGCCTGTTACGGGGGGGGGGGGGGGGATGGGCGGTGGGGCACCCTCCCCTCATTCGGTTACTCTCTCGCCGTGTCTTTTATTTTCTCTTCTGCATATAACTATTTCTTGTAACGATGTACCTTTTTAAATTATTTATGATGTTTTGAGATTTCCACGGCCTCGTCTCTTGCGTTGTTATTTCCGCGGCAGCCGAGTCGGCGATTCGCCGCGGGGCCTAGACGAGGCTCTCCCGACGCGGGGATTCGTAAGGGCATCAGAACTAGGAGCAGGAGTCGGCCACCTGGCCCCTCGAGCCTGCTCCACCATTCAATGAGATCATGGCTGATCTTTTGTGGACTCAGCTCCACTTTCCGGCCCGAACACCATAACCCTTAATCCCTTTATTCTTCAAAATCTATCTATCTTTATCTTAAAAACATTTAATGAAGGAGCCTCTACTGCTTCACTGGGCAAGGAATTCCATAGATTCACAATCCTTTGGGTGAAGAAGTTCCTCCTAAACTCAGCCCTAAATCTACTTCCCCTTATTTTGAGGCTAGTTCTGCTTTCACCTGCCAGTGGAAACAACCTGCCCGCATCTATCCTATCTATTCCCTTCATAATCTTATATGTTTCTATAAGATCCCCCCTCATCCTTCTAAATTCCAACGAGTACAGTCCCAGTCTACTCAACCTCTCCTCGTAATCCAACCCCTTCAGCTCTGGGATTAACCTAGTGAATCTCCTCTGCACACCCTCCAGTGCCAGTACGTCCTTTCTCAGGTAAGGAGACCAAAACTGAACACAATACTCCAGGTGTGGCCTCACTAATACCTTATACAATTGCAGCATAACCTCCCTAGTCTTAAACTCCATCCCTCTAGCAATGAAGGACAAAACTCAATTAGCCTTCTTAATCACCTGTTGCACCTGAAAACCAACTTTTTGCGACTCATGCACTAGCACACCCAGGTCTCTCTGCACAGCAGCATGTTTTAATATTTTATCATTTAAATAATAATCCCTTTTGCTGTTATTCTTACCAAAATGGATAACCTCACATTTGTCAACATTGTATTCCATCTGCCAGACCCTAGCCCATTCACTTAGCCTGTCCAAATCCCTCTGCAGACTGCCAGTATCCTCTGCACTTTTTGCTTTACCACTTATCTTAGTGTCGTCTGCAAACTTGGACACATTGCCCTTGGTCCCCAACTCCAAGTCATCTATGTAAATTGTGAACAGTTGTGGGCCCAACACTGATCCCTGAGGGACACCACTAGCTACTGATTGCCAACCTGAGAAACACCCATTAATCCCCACTCTTTGCTTTCTATTAATTAACCAATCCTCTATCCATGCTACTACTTTCCCCTTAATGCCATTCATCTTTATCTTATGCAGCAACCTTTTGTGTGGCACCTTGTCAAAGGCTTTCTGGAAATCCAGATATACCACATCCATTGGCTCCCCGTTATCTACCGCACTGTTAATGTCCTCAAAAAATTCCACTAAATTAGTTAGGCACGACCTGCCCTTTATGAACCCATGCTGCGTCTGCCCAATGGGACAATTTCCATCCAGATGCCTCGCTATTTCTTCCTTGATGATAGATTCCAGCATTTTCCGTACAACCGAAGTTAAGCTAACTGGCCCATAATTATAATTAAATTATAATTACAATTCGCCTAGTCCTCTCCCGTAGCCCTGCATCTTCTTCATATCAAACACCAATCCAATTCCCTCCGTGAGAGCCTCGATTCGAACCCGTGTTCGCTCACTCGGGGCAGAGACTCGAACCACTCACCGGGTGAAGGCGTGTCTCTGTCGATATTCTGACCAATCACCCTCCAGTCTTTGAACCCCCCCCCACCATTTCCCGATCCTCTCGTCAATGCGAACAGTCTCTCGATCTGTCACCCGCATCCAAATCTCCTCTTGACTTTCTCCTCTCCGTGCAGAACAGTCCCTGACGTCTCCTCCCGCCACGTCGCGGAGCTTCCTCCTCCCTGGAAGCGTCCTCGTCAAACTTTTCCTGTCTGCCACCGTTTCTCCCCCCCCCCCCCCTCTCTCTCTCACTCTCTCGCTCTGCCTCTCATTGAGCTCTCCAGCACGGAAAAGACCCATCAGCCAATAGTATGCGCGCGCCAGTCAAAAAAACAACCATTCTAGCCCCATTTCCCAGCAGGGGCCCAGAGCCGTGTCTGCCCTGGGGTCGCAAGCGCTCCTCTGAATCCTTCTGAAATGTTCTGAAGGTCTCTGCCTCCACCCCCCCCCCCCCCCCCCTCTTTCAGGCAGTGAGTCCCAGACTCCCACCCCCCTCTGGGGGGAAAAGGTTTTTCCTCACCCCCCCCCCCCCTCGAAACCTCCCGCCCCTCACCTTAAATCTCTGCCCCCCCTGGTCACAGATCCCTCCGCCAAGGGGAAACGTTTCTTCCTGTCTACTCTATCTGTGCCCCTCATAATTTTATACATCTCAGTCCCGTCCCCCCTCAGTCTCCTGTGCTCCACGGAAAACAGCCCCAGTCTGTCCAATCTCTCCTCATAACTAACACTCTCCAGTCCAGGCAGCATCCGGGTAACTCTCCTGTGCCCCCTTTCCAGTGGCTGTCACCTCCCTCCTGTAATGGGGATTCCAGAACTGCCCACAATACTCTCGCTGTGGCCTAACCAACGTTTTATACAGTTCCAGCATAACCTCCCGGCTCTCAAACTCTCCGCCTCGGCTAATAAAGGCAAGTTTACCACAGGCCTCTTAACCACTGTGTCCACCTGCTCTGCTACCTTAAGGGACGGGTGTACATACACACCAAGGTCCCTCTGATCCTCGGTGCTTCCCAGGGTCCTGCCGTTTATCCTGTATTCCCCTCGCCTTGTTTGTCCTGCCCAAGGGCATCACCTCACATTTTGAGGGGGGTAGAGGGTAGAATGACACAGTGGTTAACACTGTCGCTTCACTGGGCAGCACGGTAGCATGGTGGTTAGCACAATTGCTTCACAGGTCCAGGGTCCCAGGTTCGATTCCCGGCTTGGGTCACTGTCTGTGCGGAGTCTTCACACCCTCCCCTTGTCTGCGTGGGTTTCCTCCGGGTGCTCCGGTTTCCTCCCACAAGTCCCGAAAGACGCGCTGTTCGGTAATTTGAACATTCTGAATTCTCCCTCTGTGACCCGAACAGGCGGTGGAGTGTGGCGACTAGGAGCTTTTCACAGTAACTTCATTGCAGCGTTAATGTAAGCCTACTTGTGACAAGATTATTATAGAGGGGGGGGATGTGTGAGAGGGCAGGGGTGGCACAGTGGTTAGCACCGCTGCTTCTCCAGGGACGAGGGTTCAACTCGATATGGAGTTTGCAATTCCTTCCCGTGTGCGCGTGGGTTTCCTCCGGCTGCTCCGGTTTCCTCCCACAGTCCAAAGCTGTGCAGGTTAGATGGATTGGCCGTGCTAAATTGCCCCTAGTGTCCAAAAGGTTAGGTGGGGTTACGGGGACAGGGTGGAGGCGTGGGCTTAAGTGGGGTGCTCTTTCCCAAGGGCTGGTGCAGACTCGATGGGCCGAATGGCCGGCACTGCAGGGATTATATGATCTATGAATGTGTGAGAGGCGGAGGGGGCACTGTTGAGATAAAACAGTGAGGGTGGGGGGGGGGAAGGTGGTGAGCACGGAGGAGAGCGAGAGGCAGTATGAGGAAAGGATTAGACTAATTGCAAAGTGGTGGAGTGGATGGGCCCAGAGCGAGTAAGGGAAGGGAGGGAAGGGGCGGGAGAAAGGGACAGGGAGGGCAGGCAAAGAGGGAAAGTGTGCCAAGCAAGATGGAATCATAAATGTGACTCCCCCCCAAAACCTGTCCACCATCGACAAGGACACAAGTCAGGGGTGTGATGGGACCCTCTCCACTTGCCTGGATGGGTGCGGCTCCCAACAACACTCGGGAAGCTCGACACCATCCGGGACAAAGCAGCTCCCGCTCGATCGTCACCTACAAGATGCACTGCAGCCACTCGCCGAGGCTCCTTCAACAACGAACCCGAAGGGGCAGCGGAAACATCTGGAACAGCTGCCATCGACAAGATCCCGATCCTCCCCAGGACACGTTTTCCAGACTGGCACGTCTCTCCGCCGTTCCTTCGCTGTCACTGGGTCAGGATGTTGGAACTCCCTCCCTAACAGCCGGGTCGGTGCACCGACGTCACAGTGGACTGCAGAGGATCAAGATGCTGGCTCACGCAGAACCTTCCCGCGCGGCAATTAGGGATGGGGAACAATTACTGGGCTCGGCAAACATGCCCAGATCAATAAAAAACATGTTGGCTCCAGTGGAGCAGGTAATACTGGGAGCCAGTCTGTAACTCCCGGGTATCTGTTATTCTATCTATAAACTCCTGGATTAGATTCCAGTCTAACTCACTCCCGGGTATCTGTTATTCTATCTATAAACCACTCGGTTAGATTCCAGTCTGTAACTCCCGGGTATCTGTTATTCTATCTGTAAACCCCTCGGTTAGATTCCAGTCTGCAACTCCCGGGTATCTGTTATTCTATCTATAAACTCCTCGGTTAGATTCCAGTCTGTAACTCCCGGGTATCTGTTATTCTATCTATAAACCCCTCGGTTAGATTCCAGTCTGTAACTCCCGGGTATCTGTTATTCTATCTGTAAACCCCTCGGTTAGATTCCAGTCTGCAACTCCCGGGTCTCTGTTATTCTATCTGTAAACTCCTCGGTTAGATTCCAGTCTGTAACTCACTCCCGGGTATCTGTTATTCTATCTGTAAACCCCTCGGTTAGATTCCAGTCTGTAACTCCCGGGTATCTGTTATTCTATCTATAAACCCCTCGGTTAGATTCCAGTCTGTAACTCCCGGGTATCTGTTATTCTATCTATAAACCCCTCGGTTAGATTCCAGTCTGCAACTCCCGGGTATCTGTTATTCTATCTGTAAACCCCTCGGTTAGATTCCAGTCTGCAACTCCCGGGTATCTGTTATTCTATCTGTAAACCCCTCGGTTAGATTCCAGTCCGTAACTCCCGGGTATCTGTTATTCTATCTGTAAACCCCTCGGTTAGATTCCAGTCCGTAACTCCCGGGTATCTGTTATTCTATCTGTAAACTCCTCGGTTAGATTCCAGTCCGTAACTCCCGGGTATCTGTTATTCTATCTATAAACCCCTCGGTTAGATTCCAGTCTGCAATTCCCGGGTATCTGTTATTCTATCTGTAAACCCCTCGGTTAGATTCCAGTCTGCAACTCCCGGGTATCTGTTATTCTATCTCTAAACCCCTCGGTTAGATTCCAGTCTGTAACTCCCGGGTATCTGTTATTCTATCTGTAAACCCCTCGGTTAGATTCCAGTCTGTAACTCCCGGGTATCTGTTATTCTATCTGTAAACCCCTCGGTTAGATTCCAGTCTGTAACTCCCGGGTATCTGTTATTCTATCTGTAAACCCCTCGGTTAGATTCCAGTCTGCAACTCCCGGGTATCTGTTATTCTATCTCTAAACCCCTCGGTTAGATTCCAGTCTGCAACTCCCGGGTATCTGTTATTCTATCTGTAAACCCCTCGGTTAGATTCCAGTCTGTAACTCCCGGGTATCTGTTATTCTATCTGTAAACCCCTCGGTTAGATTCCAGTCTGTAACTCCCGGGTATCTGTTATTCTATCTGTAAACCCCTCGGTTAGATTCCAGTCTGTAACTCCCGGGTATCTGTTATTCTATCTGCAAACCCCTCGGTTAGATTCCAGTCTGTAACTCCCGGGTATCTGTTATTCTATCTGTAAACCCCTCGGTTAGATTCCAGTCCGTAACTCCCGGGTATCTGTTATTCTATATATAAACCCCTCGGTTAGATTCCAGTCCGTAACTCCCGGGTATCTGTTATTCTATCTATAAACCCCTCGGTTAGATTCCAGTCTGTAACTCCCGGGTATCTGTTATTCTATCTGTAAACTCCTCGGTTAGATTCCAGTCTGCAACTCCCGGGTATCTGTTATTCTATCTCTAAACCCCTCGGTTAGATTCCAGTCTGTAACTCCCGGGTATCTGTTATTCTATCTGTAAACTCCTCGGTTAGATTCCAGTCTGTAACTCCCGGGTATCTGTTATTCTATCTGTAAACTCCTCGGTTAGATTCCAGTCTGCAACTCCCGGGTATCTGTTATTCTATCTATAAACCCCTCGGTTAGATTCCAGTCTGTAACTCCCGGGTATCTGTTATTCTATCTATAAACCCCTCGGTTAGATTCCAGTCTGCAACTCCCGGGTATCTGTTATTCTATCTATAAACCCCTCGGTTAGATTCCAGTCTGTAACTCCCGGGTATCTGTTATTCTATCTATAAACCCCTCGGTTAGATTCCAGTCTGCAACTCCCGGGTATCTGTTATTCTATCTATAAACCCCTCGGTTAGATTCCAGTCTGCAACTCCAGGGTATCTGTTATTCTATCTATAAACCCCTCGGTTAGATTCCAGTCTGTAACTCCCGGGTATCTGTTATTCTATCTATAAAACCCTCGGTTAGATTCCAGTCTGCAACTCCCGGGTATCTGTTATTCTATCTATAAACCCCTCGGTTAGATTCCAGTCTGTAACTCCCGGGTATCTGTTATTCTATCTGTAAACCCCTCGGTTAGATTCCAGTCTGTAACTCCCGGGTATCTGTTATTCTATCTGTAAACTCCTCGGTTAGATTCCAGTCTGTAACTCCCGGGTATCTGTTATTCTATATATAAACCACCCCGAACCCCTCGATTAGATTCCAATCTGTAACTCACTCCCGGGTATCTGTTATTCTATCTATAAACTCCTCGGTTAGATTCCAGTCTGTAACTCACTCCCGGGTATCTGTTATTCTATCTATAAACCCCTCAGTTAGATTCCAGTCTGTAACTCCCGGGTATCTGTTATTCTATCTGTAAACTCCTCGATTCGATTCCAGTCTGTAACTCCCGGGTATCTGTTATTCTATCTATAAACCCCTCGGTTAGATTCCAGTCTGTAACTCACTCCCGGGTATCTGTTATTCTATCTATAAACCCCTCGGTTAGATTCCAGTCTGTAACTCCCGGGTATCTGTTATTCTATCTATAAACTCCTCGGTTAGATTCCAGTCTAACTCCCGGGTATCTGTTATTCTATCTATAAACCCCTCGGTTAGATTCCAGTCTGCAACTCCCGGGTCTCTGTTATTCTATCTATAAACTCCTCGGTTAGATTCCTGTCTGCAACTCCCGGGTCTCTGTTATTCTATCTATAAACTCCTCGGTTAGATTCCAGTCTGTAACTCCCGGGTATCTGTTATTCTATCTATAAACCCCTCGGTTAGATTCCAGTCTGTAGCTCCCGGGTATCTGTTATTCTATATACAAACCCCTCGGTTAGATTCCAGTCTGTAACTCCCGGGTATCTGTTATTCTATCTATAAACTCCTCGATTAGATTCCAGTCTGTAACTCACTCCCGGGTATCTGTTATTCTATCTATAAACCCCTCGATTAGATTCCAGTCTGTAACTCCCGGGTATCTGTTATTCTATCTGTAAACCCCTCGGTTAGATTCCAGTCTGTAACTCCCGGGTATCTGTTATTCTATCTACAAACTCCTCGGTTAGATTCCAGTCTGTAACTCCCGGGTATCTGTTATTCTATCTGTAAACCCCTCGGTTAGATTCCAGTCTGTAACTCACTCCCGGGTATGTGTTATTCTA
Source organism: Scyliorhinus torazame (assembly GCF_047496885.1). Lineage (NCBI taxonomy): Eukaryota > Metazoa > Chordata > Chondrichthyes > Carcharhiniformes > Scyliorhinidae > Scyliorhinus > Scyliorhinus torazame. The sequence continues at coordinate 6,966,963 of NC_092725.1, read as the reverse complement.
TCTATAAACTCCTCGGTTAGATTCCAGTCTGTAACTCCCGGGTATCTGTTATTCTATCTATAAACCCCTCGGTTAGATTCCAGTCTGTAACTCCCGGGTATCTGTTATTCTATCTATAAACTCCTCGGTTAGATTCCAGTCTGTAACTCCCGGGTATCTGTTATTCTATATATAAACCACCCCGAACCCCTCGATTAGATTCCAGGATTGTAACTCACTCCCGGGTATCTGTTATTCTATATATAAACCACCCCGAACCCCTCGATTAGATTCCAGTCGGTAACTCAATCCCGGGTATCTGTTATTCTATATATAAACCACCCTGAACCCCTCGATTAGATTCCAGTCTGTAACTCCCTCCCGGGTATCTGTTATTCTGTATACAACTACCCCGAACCCCTCGATTAGATTCCAGTCGGTAACTCAATCCCGGGTATCTGTTACTCTATATATAAACCACCCCAAACCCCTCGATTAGATTCCAGTCTGTAACTCACTCCTGGGTATCTGTTAATATATATATATACCACCCCGAACACCTCGATTAGATTCCAGTCTGTAACTCACTCCTGGGTATCTGTTAATATATATATATACACCACCCGGAACCCCTCGATTAGATTCCAGTCTGTAACTCACTCCCGGGTATCTGTTATTCTATATATAAACCACCCCGAAGCCCTCGATTCGATTCCAGTCTGTAACTCACTCCCGGGTATCTGTTATTCTATATATAAACCACCCTGAACCCCTCGATTCGATTCCAGTCTGTAACTCACTCCCGGGTATCTGTTATTCTACATATAAACCACCCTGAACCCCTCGATTAGATTCCAGTCTGTAACTCACTCCCGGGTATCTGTTATTCTTTATATAAACCACCCCGAACCCCTCGATTAGATTCCAGTCGGTAACTCAATCCCGGGTATCTGTAATTCTATATATAAACCACCCTGAACCCCTCGATTAGATTCCAGTCGGTAACTCAATCCCGGGTATCTGTAATTCTATATATAAACCACCCTGAACCCCTCGATTAGATTCCAGTCTGTAACTCCCTCCCGGGTATCTGTTATTCTGTATACAACCACCCCGAACCCCTCGATTAGATTCCAGTCGGTAACTCAATCCCGGGTATCTGTTACTCTATATATATATATATATATATATATATACCACCCCGAACACCTCAATTAGATTCCAGTCTGTAACTTACTCCTGGGTATCTGTTAATATATATATATACACCACCCCGAAGCCCTCGATTAGATTCCAGTCTGTAACTCACTAGCGGGTATCTGTTATTCTATATATAAACCACCCTGAACCCCTCGATTCGATTCCAGTCTGTAACTCACTCCCGGGTATCTGTTATTCTACATATAAACCACCCTGAACCCCTCGATTAGATTCCAGTCTGTAACTCACTCCCGGGTATCTGTTATTCTTTATATAAACCACCCCGAACCCCTCGATTAGATTCCAGTCTGTAACTCACTCCCGGGTATCTGTTATTCTACATATAAACCACCCTGAACCCCTCGATTAGATTCCAGTCTGTAACTCACTCCCGGGTATCTGTTACTCTTTATATAAACCACCCTGAACCCCTCGATTAGATTCCAGTCTGTAACTCACTCCCGGGTATCTGTTATTCTTTATATAAACCACCCCGAACCCCTCGATTAGATTCCAGTCTGTACCTCAGTCCCGGGTATCTGTTATTCTATCTATAAACCCCTCGATTAGATTCCAGTCTGTAACTCAGTCGTGGGTATCTACTATATATATATATATATATAAACCACCCCGAACCCCTGGATTAGATTCCAGACTGTAACTCTCCCGGGTCTCTGTTATTCTATCTATAAACCCCTCGATTAGATTCCAGTCTGTAACTCACTCCCGGGTATCCGTTATTCTATATATAAACCACCCCGAACCCCTCGATTAGATTCCAGTCTGTAACTCACTCCTGGGTATCTGTTATTCTATATATAAACCACCCCGAACCCCTCGATTAGATTCCAGTCTGTAACTCACTCCTGGGTATCTGTTATTCTATATATAAACCACCCCGAACCCCTCGATTAGATTCCAGTCTGTAACTCACTCCCCAGTATCTGTTTTATATATAAACCACCCCGAACCCCTCGGTTAGATTCCAGTCTGTAACTCACTCCCGGGTATCTGTAATTCAATATATAAACCACCCCGAATCCCTCAAATGGATTCCAGTCTGTAACTCACTCCCGGGTATCTGTTATTCTATCTACAAACCCCTCGGTTAGATTCCAGTCTGTAACTCCCGGGTATCTGTTATTCTATCTATAAACTCCTCGGTTAGATTCCAGTCTGGAACTCCCGGGTATCTGTTATTCTATCTACAAACCCCTCGATTAGATTCCAGTCTGTAACTCCCGGGTATCTGTTATTCTATCTATAAACCCCTCGGTTAGATTCCAGTCTGCAACTCCCGGGTATCTGTTATTCTATCTATAAACCCCTCGGTTAGATTCCAGTCTGTAACTCCCGGGTATCTGTTATTCTATCTATAAACCCCTCGATTAGATTCCAGTCTGTAACTCCCGGGTATCTGTTATTCTATATATAAACCCCTCGGTTAGATTCCAGTCTGTAACTCCTGAGTATCTGTTATTCTAGCTATAAATCCCTCGGTTAGATTCCAGTCTGTAACTCCCGGGTATCTGTTATTCTATCTGTAAACTCCTCGGTTAGATTCCAGTCTGCAACTCCCGGGTATCTGTTATTCTATCTATAAACTCCTCGGTTAGATTCCAGTCTGTAACTCCCGGGTATCTGTTATTCTATCTATAAACCCCCCGGTTAGATTCCAGTCTGTAACTCCCGGGTATCTGTTATTCTATCTATAAACCCCTCGGTTCGATTCCAGTCTGCAACTCCCGGGTATCTGTTATTCTATCTATAAACCCCTCGGTTAGATTCCAGTCTGCAACTCCCGGGTATCTGTTATTCTATCTATAAACCCCTCGGTTAGATTCCATTCTGTAACTCCCGGGTATCTGTTATTCTATCTGTAAACCCCTCGGTTAGATTCCAGTCTGTAACTCCCGGGTATCTGTTATTCTATCTGTAAACTCCTCGATTCGATTCCAGTCTGTAACTCCCGGGTATCTGTTATTCTATATATAAACCCCTCGGTTAGATTCCAGTCTGTAACTCACTCCCGGGTATCTGTTATTCTATCTATAAACCCCTCGGTTAGATTCCAGTCTGTAACTCACTCCCGGGTATCTGTTATTCTATCTATAAACCCCTCGGTTAGATTCCAGTCTGTAACTCACTCCCGGGTATCTGTTATTCTATCTATAAACCCCTCGGTTAGATTCCAGTCTGTAACTCACTCCCGGGTATCTGTTATTCTATCTATAAACCCCTCGGTTAGATTCCAGTCTGTAACTCCCGGGTATCTGTTATTCTATCTATAAACTCCTCGGTTAGATTCCAGTCTGCAACTCCCGGGTATCTGTTATTCTATCTATAAACCCCTCGGTTAGATTCCAGTCTGTAACTCACTCCCGGGTATCTGTTATTCTATATATAAACCACCCCGAACCCCTCGATTAGATTCCAGTCTGTAACTCACTCCCGGGTATCTGTTATTCTATCTATAAACCCCTCAGTTAGATTCCAGTCTGTAACTCCCGGGTATCTGTTATTCTATCTGTAAACTCCTCGATTCGATTCCAGTCTGTAACTCCCGGGTATCTGTTATTCTATCTATAAACCCCTCGGTTAGATTCCAGTCTGTAACTCACTCCCGGGTATCTGTTATTCTATCTATAAACCCCTCGGTTAGATTCCAGTCTGTAACTCACTCCCGGGTATCTGTTATTCTATCTATAAACCCCTCGGTTAGATTCCAGTCTGTAACTCCTGGGTATCTGTTATTCTATCTGTAAACCCCTCGGTTAGATTCCAGTCTGTAACTCCCGGGTATCTGTTATTCTATCTATAAACTCCTCGGTTAGATTCCAGTCTGCAACTCCCGGGTATCTGTTATTCTATCTATAAACCCCTCGGTTAGATTCCAGTCTGTAACTCACTCCCGGGTATCTGTTATTCTATATATAAATCACCCCGAACCCCTCGATTAGATTCCAGTCTGTAACTCACTCCCGGGTATCTGTTATTCTATATATAAACCACCCGAACCCCTCGATTAGATTCCAGTCTGTAACTCACTCCCGGGTATCTGTTATTCTATCTATAAGCCCCTCGATTAGATTCCAGTCTGCAACTCCCGGGTCTCTGTTATTCTATCTATAAACTCCTCGGTTAGATTCCAGTCTGTAACTCCCGGGTATCTGTTATTCTATCTATAAACCCCTCGGTTAGATTCCAGTCTGTAACTCCCGGGTATCTGTTATTCTATATATAAACCCCTCGGTTAGATTCCAGTCTGTAACTCCCGGGTATCTGTTATTCTATCTATAAACTCCTCGGTTAGATTCCAGTCTGTAACTCCCGGGTATCTGTTATTCTATATATAAACCCCTCAGTTAGATTCCAGTCTGTAACTCCCGGGTATCTGTTATTCTATCTATAAACTCCTCGGTTAGATTCCAGTCTGTAACTCACTCCCGGGTATCTGTTATTCTATCTATAAACCCCTCGGTTAGATTCCAGTCTGTAACTCCCGGGTATCTGTTATTCTATATATAAACCCCTCGGTTAGATTCCAGTCTGTAACTCCCGGGTATCTGTTATTCTATCTATAAACTCCTCGGTTAGATTCCAGTCTGTAACTCCCGGGTATCTGTTATTCTATCTATAAACCCCTCGGTTAGATTCCAGTCTGTAGCTCCCGGGTATCTGTTATTCTATATATAAACTCCTCGGTTAGATTCCAGTCTGTAACTTCCGGGTATCTGTTGTTCTATCTGTAAACCCCTTGGTTAGATTCCAGTCTGTAACTCAGTCCCGGGTATCTGTTATTCTATACATAAACCACCCCGAACCCCTCGATTAGATTCCAGTCTGTAACTCACTCCCGGGTATCCGTTATTCTATATATAAACCACCCAAACCCCTCGATTAGATTACAGTCTGTAACTCACTCCCCAGTATCTGTTTTATATATAAACCACCCCGAACCCCTCGGTTAGATTCCAGTCTGTAACTCACTCCCGGGTATCTGTTATTCTATATATAAACCACCCCGAAGCCCTCGATTAGATTCCAGTCTGTAACTCACTCCCGGGTATCTGTAATTCAATATATAAACCACCCCGAATCCCTCGGTTAGATTCCAGTCTGTAACTCACACACAGTTACCTGTTATTCTATATATAAACCACCCCAAACCCCTCAAATGGATTCCAGTCTGTAAATGACTCCCTGGTATCTGTTATTCTATATATAAACCACCCCGAACCCCTCAAATGGATTCCAGTCTGTAAATGACTCCCTGGGTATCTGTTATTCTCTATATAAACCACCCCGAACCCCTCGATTAGGTTCTAGTCTGTAACTCACTCCCGGGTATCTGTTATTCTATATATAAACCACCCCGAACCCGTCGATTAGATTCCAGTCTGTAACTCACTCCCGGGTATCTGTTATTCTATATATAAACCACCCCGAACCCCTCGATTATATTCCAGTCTGTAACTCACTCCCGGGTATCTGTTATTCTATATATAAACCACCCCGAACCCCTCGATTAGATTCCAGTCTGTAACTCACTCCCGGGTATCTGTTACTCTATATATAAACCATCCCGAACCCCTCGATTAGATTCCAATCTGTAACTCACTCCCGGGTATCTGTTATTCTATATATAAACCACCCCGAACCCCTCAAATGGATTCCAGTCTGTAACTCACTCCCGGTTATCTGTTATTCTATATATAAACCAACCCGAACCCCTCAGTTAGATTCCAGTCTGTAACTCACTCCCGGGTATCTGTAATTCTATATATAAACCACCCCGAACCCCTCGATTCGATTCCAGTCTGTAACTAACTCCCGGGTATGTTATTCTATATGTAAACCACCCCGAACCCCTTGATTCGATTCCAGTCTGTAACTCACTCCCGGGTATCTGTTATTCTATATATAAACCACCCCGAACCCCTCGGTTAGATTCCAGTCTGTCACTCTCTCCTGGGTATCTGTTATTCTATATATAAACCACCCGAACCCCTCGGTTAGATCCAGTCTGTCACTCTCTCCTGGGTATCTGTTATTCTATATATAAACCACCCGAACCCCTCGGTTAGATCCAGTCTGTAACTGACTCCCGGGTATCTGTTATTCTATATATAAACCACCCCGAACCCCATGATTAGATTCCAGTCTGTAACTCACTCCCGGGTATCTGTTATTCTACATATAAACCACGCCGAACCCCTCGATTCGATTCCAGTCTGTAACTCACTCCCGGGTATCTGTTATTCTACATATAAACCACGCCGAACCCCTCGATTCGATTCCAGTCTGTAACTCACTCCCGGGTATCTGTTATTCTATATATAAACTCCCCGAACCACTGGATTAGATTCCAGACTGTAACTCACTCCCGGGTATCTCTTTTTCTATATATAAACCACCCCGAACCCCACGATTAGATTCCAGTCTGTAACTCACTCCCGGGTATCTGTTTTTCTATATATAAACCACCCCGAACCCCTTGATTAGATTCCAGTCTGTAACTCACTCCCGGGTATGTTATTCTATATATAAACCACCCCGAACCTCTTGGTTAGATCCAGTCTGTAACTCACTCCCGGGTATCTGTTATTCTATACAAAAACCACCCCGAACCCCTCAGTTAGTTTCCAGTCTGTAACTCACTCCCGGGTATCTGTTATTCTATATACAAACCACCGCAAACCCCTCAATTAGATTCCAGTCTGTAACTCACTCCCGGGTATCTGTTATTCTATATATAAACCACCCCGAACCCCTCAGTTAGATTCCAGTCTGTAACTCACTCCCGGGTATCTGTAATTCTATATATAAACCACCCCGAACCCCTCGATTCGATTCCAGTCTGTAACTCACTCCCGGGTATCTGTTATTCTATATGTAAACCACCCCGAACCCCTTGATTCGATTCCAGTCTGTAACTCACTCCCGGGTATCTGTTATTCTATATATAAACCACCGCGAACCCCTCGATTAGATTCCAGTCTGAAACTCACTCCCGGGTATCTGTTATTCCATATATAAACCATCCCGAACCCCTCGATTAGATTCCAGTCTATAACTCACTCCCGGGTATCTGTTATTCTATATATAAACCACCCCGAACCCCTCGGTTAGATTCCAGTCTGTAACTCACTCCCGGGTTTCTGTTATTCTATACATAAACCACCCTGAACCCCTCTATTAGATTCCAGTCTGTCACTGACTCCCGGGTATCTGTTATTCAATATATAAACCACCCCGAACCCCACGATTAGATTCCAGTCTGTAACTCACTCCCGGGTATCTGTTATTCTACATATAAACCACCCCGAACCCCTCGATTCGATTCCAGTCTGTAACTCACTCCCGGGTATCTGTTTTTCTATATATAAACCACCCCGAACCCCACGATTAGATTCCAGTCTGTAACTCACTCCTGGGTATCTGTTATTCTATATATAAACCACCCTGAACCCCTCGATTAGATTCCAGTCTGTAACTCACTCCCGGGTATCTGTTATTCTATATATAAACCACCCCGAAACCCTCGATTAGATTCCAGTCTGTAACTCACTCTCGGGTATCTGTTTTTCTATATATAAACCACCCCGAACACCTCGATTAGATTCCAGTCTGTAACTCACTCCCGGGTATCTGTTTTTCTATATATAAACCACCCCGAACCCCACGATTAGATTCCAGTCTGTAACTCACTCCTGGGTATCTGTTATTCTATATATAAACCACCCTGAACCCCTCGATTAGATTCCAGTCTGTAACTCACTCCCGGGTATCTGTTATTCTATATATAAACCACCCCGAACCCCTCGATTAGATTCCAGTCTGTAACTCACTCCTGGGTATCTGTTATTCTATATATAAACTACCCACGAAACTCTCGGTTAGATTCCAGTCTGTAACTCATTCCCGGATATCTGTTATTCTATATAAAAACCACCCCGAACCCCTCAGTTAGTTTCCAGTCTGTAACTCACTCCCGGGTATCTGTTATTCTACATATAAACCACCCCGAACCCCTCGATTAGATTCCAGTCTGTAACTCACTCCCGGGTATCTGTTATTCTATAGATAAACCACCCCGAACCCCTCGATTCGATTCCAGTCTGTAACTCACTCCCGGGTATCTGTTATTCTATATGTAACCCACCCCGAATCCCTCGATTAGATTCCAGTCTGTAACTCACTCCCGGGTATCTGTTATTCTATATATAAACCACCCTGAACCCCTCGATTAGATTCCAGTCTGGAACTCACTCCCGGGTATCTGTTATTCTATATATAAACCCCACCGAACCACTGGATTAGATTCCAGACTGTAACTCACTCCCGGGTACCTGTTTTTCTATATATAAACCACCCCGAACCTCTTGGTTAGATCCAGTCTGTAACTCACTCCCGGGTATCTGTTATTCTATATATAAACTACCCACGAAACTCTCGGTTAGATTCCAGTCTGTAACTCATTCCCGGATATCTGTTATTCTATATAAAAACCACCCCGAACCCCTCAGTTAGTTTCCAGTCTGTAACTCACTCCCGGGTATCTGTTATTCGATATACAAACCACCGCAAACCCCTCAATTAGATTCCAGTCTGTAACTCACTCCCGGGTATCTGTTATTCTATATATAAACCACCCTGAACCCCTCGATTCGATTCCAGTCTGTAACTCACTCCTGGGTATCTGTTATTCTATATATAAACCACCCCGAACCCCTCGATTCGATTCCAGTCTGTGATTCACTCCCGGGTATCTGTTATTCTATATATAAACCACCCTGAACCCCTCGATTCGATTCCAGTCTGTAACTCACTCCTGGGTATCTGTTATTCTATATATAAACCACCCTGAACCCCTCGATTAGATTCCAGTCTGTAACTCACACACGGGTATCTGTTATTCTTTATATAAACCACCCCGAACCCCTCGATTAGATTCCAGTCTGTAACTCACTCCTGGGTATCTGTTAATCTATATATACACCACCCGGAACCCCTCGATTAGATTCCAGTCTGTAACTATCTCCCGGGTATCTGTTATTCTATATATAAACCACCCCGAACCCCTCGATTAGATTCCAGTCTATAACTCACTCCCGGGTATCTGTTTTATATATAATCCACCCCGAACCCCTCGGTAAGATTCCAGTCTGTAACTCACTCCCGGGTATCTGTTATTCTATATATAAACCACCCCGAACCCCTCAAATGGATTCCAGTCTGTAACTCACTCCCGGGTATCTGTTATTCTATATATAAACCACCCTGAACCCCTGGATTAGATTCCAGTCAGGACCTCACTCCCGGGTATCTGTTATTCTAAATATAAACCTCCCCGAACCCCGCGATTAGATTCCAGTCTGTAACTCACTCCCGGGTATCTGTTATTCTATATATATACCACCCCGAACCCCTCGATTAGATTCCAGTCTGTAACTCACTCCCGGGTATCTGTTATTCTATATATAAACCACCCCGAACCCCTCGATTATGTTCCAGTCTGTAACTCACTCCCGGGTATCTGTTATTCTATATATAAACCACCCCGAACCCCTCGATTAGTTTCCAGTCTGTAACTCACTGCCGGGTATCTGTTATTCTATATATAAACCACCCTGAACCCCTCGATTCGATTCCAGTCTGTAATTCACTCCCGGGTATCTGTTATTCAATATATAAACCACCCTTAACCCCTCGATTCGATTCCAGTCTATAACTCACTCCCGGGTATCTGTTATTCTATATATAAACCACCCCGAACCCCTCGATTAGTTTCCAGTCTGTAACTCACTGCCGGGTATCTGTTATTCTATATATAAACCACCCTGAACCCCTCGATTCGATTCCAGTCTGTAATTCACTCCCGGGTATCTGTTATTCAATATATAAACCACCCTTAACCCCTCGATTCGATTCCAGTCTATAACTCACTCCCGGGTATCTGTTATTCTATATATAAACCACCCTGAACCCCTCGATTAGATTCCAGTCTGTAACTCACTGCCGGGTATCTGTTATTCTATATGTAAACCACCCTGAACCCCTCGATTAGATTCCAGTCTGTAACTCACTCCCGGGTATCTGTTATTCTTATATAAACCACCCCGAACCCCTCAATTAGATTCCAGTCTGTAACTCACTCCTGGGTATCTGTTAATCTATATATACACCACCCGGAACCCCTCGATTAGATTCCAGTCTGTAACTCACTCCCGGGTATCTGTTATTCTATATATAAACCACCCTGAACCCCTCGATTAGATTCCTGTCTGTAACTCACTCCCGGGTATCTGTTATTCTATATATAAACCACTCCGAACCCCTCGATTAGATTCCAGTCTGTAACTCATTCCCGGGTATCTGTTATTCTATCTATAAACCACCCCGAACCCCTCTATTAGATTCCAGTCTGTAACTCACTACCGGGTGTCTGTTATTCTATATATAAACCACCCCGAACCCCTCGATTAGATTCCAGTCTGTAACTCACTACCGGGTATCTGTTATTCTATATATAAACCACCGCGAACCCCTCGATTAGATTCCAGTCTGTAACTCACTCCCGGGTATCTGTTATTCTATATATAAACCACCCCGAAGCCCTCGATTCGATTTTAGTCTGTAATTTACTCCCGGGTATCTGTTATTCTATATATAAACCACCCTGAACCCCTCGATTCGATTCCAGTCTGTAACTCACTCCCGGGTATCTGTTATTCTATATATAAACCACCCTGAACACCTCGATTAGATTCCAGTCTGTAACTCACTCCCGGGTATCTGTTATTCTTTATATAAACCACCCCGAACACCTCGATTAGATTCCAGTCTGTAACTCACTCCCGGGTATCTGTTATTCTTTATATAAACCACCCCGAAGCCCTTGATTAGATTCCAGTCTGTAACTCACTCCTGGGTATCTGTTAATCTATATATACACCACCCGGAACCCCTCGATTAGATTCCAGTCTGTACCTCAGTCCCGGGTATCTACTATATATATAAACCACACCGAACCCCTGGATTAGATTCCAGTCTGTAACTCACTCCCGGGTATCTGTTATTCTATCTATAAACCCCTCGATTAGATTCCAGTCTGTACCTCAGTCCTGGGTATCTACTATATATATATAAACCACCTCGAGCCCCTGGATTAGATTCCAGACTGTAACTCTCCAGGGTCTCTGTTATTCTATCTATAAACCCCTCGATTAGATTCCTGCCTGTAACACACTCCCGGGTATCCGTTATTCTATACATAAACCACCCCGAACCCCTCGATTAGATTCCAGTCTATAACTCACTCCCGGGTATCTGTTTTATCTACTAACCACCCCGAACACCTTATTAGATTCCAGTCTGTAACTCACTCCCGGGTATCTGTTATTCTATATATAAACCACCCTGAACCCCTCGATTAGATTCCAGTCTGTAACTCACTCCTGGGTATCTGTTAATCTATATATACACCACACGGAACCCCTCGATTAGATTCCAGTCTGTAACTCACTACCGGGTATCTGTTATTCTATATATAAACCACCCTGAACCCCTGGATTAGATTCCAGTCAGGACCTCACTCCCGGGTATCTGTTATTCTAAATATAAACCACCCCGAACCCCGCGATTAGATTCCAGTCTGTAACTCACTCCCGGGTATCTGTTATTCTATATATAAACCACCCCGAACCCCTCGATTATGTTCCAGTCTGTAACTCACTCCCGGGTATCTGTTATTCTATATATAAACCAGCCCGAACCCCTCGATTAGTTTCCAGTCTGCAACTCACTGCCGGGTATCTGTTATTCTATATATAAACCACCCTGAACCCCTCGATTCGATTCCAGTCTGTAATTCACTCCCGGGTATCTGTTATTCAATATATAAACCACCCTTAACCCCTCGATTCGATTCCAGTCTGTAACTCACTCCCGGGTATCTGTTATTCTTTATATAAACCACCCTGAACCCCTCAATTAGATTCCAGTCTGTAACTCACTCCTGGGTATCTGTTAATCTATATATACACCACCCGGAACCCCTCGATTAGATTCCAGTCTGTAACTCACTCCTGGGTATCTGTTAATCTATATATACACCACCCGGAACCCCTCGATTAGATTCCAGTCTGTAACTCACTCCCGGGTATCTGTTATTCTATATATAAACCACTCCGAACCCCTCGATTAGATTCCAGTCTGTAACTCATTCCCGGGTATCTGTTATTCTATCTATAAACCACCCCGAACCCCTCTATTAGATTCCAGTCTGTAACTCACTACCGGGTGTCTGTTATTCTATATATAAACCACCCCGAACCCCTCGATTAGATTCCAGTCTGTAACTCACTACTGTGTATCTGTTATTCTATATATAAACCACCGCGAACCCCTCGATTAGAATCCAGTCTGTAACTCACTCCCGGGTATCTGTTATTCTATATATAAACCACCCCGAAGCCCTCGATTCGATTTTAGTCTGTAATTTACTCCCGGGTATCTGTTATTCTATATATAAACCACCCTGAACCCCTCGATTCGATTCCAGTCTGTAACTCACTCCCGGGTATCTGTTATTCTATATATAAACCACCCTGAACCTCTCGATTAGATTCCAGTCTGTAACTCACTCCCGGGTATCTGTTATTCTTTATATAAACCACCCCGAACCCCTCGATGAGATTCCAGTCTGTAACTCACTCCTGGGTATCTGTTAATCTATATATACACCACCCGGAACCCCTCGATTAGATTCCAGTCTGTACCTCAGTCCCGGGTATCTACTATATATATAAACCACACCGAACCCCTGGATTAGATTCCAGTCTGTAACTCACTCCCGGGTATCTGTTATTCTATCTATAAACCCCTCGATTAGATTCCAGTCTGTACCTCAGTCCTGGGTATCTACTATATATATATAAACCACCTCGAGCCCCTGGATTAGATTCCAGACTGTAACTCTCCAGGGTCTCTGTTATTCTATCTATAAACCCCTCGATTAGATTCCTGCCAGTAACACACTCCCGGGTATCCGTTATTCTATACATAAACCACCCCGAACCCCTCGATTAGATTCCAGTCTATAACTCACTCCCGGGTATCTGTTTTATCTACTAACCACCCCGAACCCCTCGGTTAGATTCCAGTCTGTAACTCACTCCCGGGTATCTGTTATTCTATATATAAACCACCCCGAACCCCTCGATTAGATTCCGGTCTGTAACTCACTCCCGGGTATCCGTTATTCTATACATAAACCACCCCGAACCCCTCGATTAGATTCCAGTCTATAACTCACTCCCGGGTATCTGTTTTATCTACTAACCACCCCGAACCCCTCGGTTAGATTCCAGTCTGTAACTCACTCCCGGGTATCTGTTATTCTATATATAAACCACCCCGAACCCCTCGATTAGATTCCAGTCTGTAACTCACTCCCGGGTATCTGTTATTCTATATATAAACCACCCCGAACCCCTCAGTTAGATTCCAGTCTGTAACTCACTCCCGGGTATCTGTTATTCTATATATAAACCACCCCGAACCCCTCGATTCGATTCAAGTCTGTAATTCACTCCCGGGTATCTGTTATTCTATATATAAACCACCCTGAACCCCTCGATTCGATTCCAGTCTGTAACTCACTGCCGGGTATCTGTTATTCTATATATAAACCACCCTGAACCCCTCGATTAGATTCCAGTCTGTAACTCACTCCTGGGTATCTGTTAATCTATATATACACCACACGGAACCCCTCGATTAGATTCCAGTCTGTAACTCACTACCGGGTATCTGTTATTCTATATATAAACCACCCCGAACCCCTCGATTAGATTCCAATCTGTAACTCACTCCCGGGTATCTGTTATTCTATATATAAACCACCCCGAACCCCTCGATTAGATTCCAATCTGTAACTCACTCCCGGGTATCTGTTATTCTATATATACACCACCCCGAACCCCTCGATTAGATTCCAGCCTGTAACTTACTCCCGTGTATCTGTTATTCTATATATAAACCACCCCGAACCCCTCGATTAGATTCCAGTCTGTAACTCACTACCGGGTATCTGTTATTCTATATATAAACCACCCCGAAGCCCTCGATTCGATTCCAGTCTGTAACTCACTCCCGGGTATCTGTTATTCTATATATAAACCACCCTGAACCCCTCGATTCGATTCCAGTCTGTAACTCACTCCCGGGTATCTGTTATTCTATATATAAACCACCCTGAACCCCTCGATTAGATTCCAGTCTGTAACTCACTTCCGGGTATCTGTCATTCTTTATATAAACCACCCCGAACCCCTCGATTAGATTCCAGTCTGTAACTCACTCCTGGGTATCTGTTATTCTATATATACACCACCCGGAACCCCTCGATTAGATTCCAGTCTGTACCTCAGTCCCGGGTATCTACTATATATATAAACCACCCCGAACCCCTGGATTAGATTCCAGTCTGTAACTCACTCCCGGGCATCTGTTATTCTATCTATAAACCCCTCGATTAGATTCCAGTCTGTACCTCAGTCCTGGGTATCTACTATATATATATATATATATATAAACCACCCCGAACCCCTGGATTAGATTCCAGACTGTAACTCTCCTGGGTCTCTGTTATTCTATCTATAAACCCCTCGATTAGATTCCAGTCTGTAACTCACTCCCGGGTATCCATTATTCTATATATAAACCACCCCGAACCCCTCGATTAGATTCCAGTCTGTAACTCACTCCCGGGTATCTGTAATTCAATATATAAACCACCCCGAATCCCTCGATTAGATTCCAGTCTGTAACTCACTCCCGGGTATCTGTAATTCAATATATAAACCACCCCGAATCCCTCGATTAGATTCCAGTCTGTAACTCACACACAGGTATCTGTTATTCTATATATAAACCACCCCAAACCCCTCGATTAGATTCCAGTCTGTAACTCACTCCCGGGTGTCTGTTATTCTATATATAAACCACCCCGAACACCTCAAATGGATTCCAGTCTGTAACTCACTCCCGGTTATCTGTTATTCTATATATAAACCACCCCGAACCCCTCAGTTAGATTCCAGTCTGTAACTCACTCCCGGGTATCTGTTATTCTATATATAAACCCCCCCGAACCCCTCGATTAGATTCCAGTCTGTAACTCACTCCCGGGTATCTGTTATTCTATATATAAACCACCCTGAACCCCTCGATTCGATTCCAGTCTGTAATTCACTCCCGGGTATCTGTTATTCAATATATAAACCACCCTTAACCCCTCGATTCGATTCCAGTCTGTAACTCACTGCCGGGTATCTCTTATTCTATATATAAACCACCCTGAACCCCTCGATTAGATTCCAGTCTGTAACTCACTCCCGGGTATCTGTTATTCTTTATATAAACCACCCCGAACCCCTCAATTAGATTCCAGTCTGTAACTCACTCCTGGGTATCTGTTAATCTATATATAAACCACCCCGATCCCCTCGATTAGATTCCAGTCTGTAACTCACTCCTGGGTATCTGTTAATCTATATATACACCACCCCGAACCCCTCGATTAGATTCCAGTCTGTAACTCACTACCGGGTGTCTGTTATTCTATATATAAACCACCCCGAATCCCTCGATTAGATTCCAGTCTGTAACTCACTACCGGGTATCTGTTATTCTATATATAAACCACCCTGAACCCCTCGATTAGATTCCAGTCTGTAACTCACTACCGGGTATCTGTTATTCCATATATAAACCACCCCGAAGCCCTCGATTCGATTTTAGTCTGTAATTTACTCCCGGGTATCTGTTATTCTATATATAAACCACCCTGAACCCCTCGATTCGATTCCAGTCTGTAACTCACTCCCGGGTATCTGTTATTCTATATATAAACCACCCTGAACCTCTCGATTAGATTCCAGTCTGTAACTCACTCCCGGGTATCTGTTATTCTTTATATAAACCACCCCGAACCCCTCAGTTAGATTCCAGTCTGTAACTCACTCCCGGGTATCTGTTATTCTATATATAAACCACCCCGAACCCCTCGATTCGATTCAAGTCTGTAATTCACTCCCGGGTATCTGTTATTCTATATATAAACCACCCTGAACCCCTCGATTCGATTCCAGTCTGTAACTCACTGCCGGGTATCTGTTATTCTATATATAAACCACCCTGAACCCCTCGATTAGATTCCAGTCTGTAACTCACTCCTGGGTATCTGTTAATCTATATATACACCACACGGAACCCCTCGATTAGATTCCAGTCTGTAACTCACTACCGGGTATCTGTTATTCTATATATAAACCACCCCGAACCCCTCGATTAGATTCCAGTCTGTAACTCACTCCCGTGTATCTGTTATTCTATATATAAACCACCCCGAACCCTCGATTAGATTCCAGTCTGTAACTCACTACCGGGTATCTGTTATTCTATATATAAACCACCCCGAAGCCCTCGATTCGATTCCAGTCTGTAACTCACTCCCGGGTATCTGTTATTCTATATATAAACCACCCTGAACCCCTCGATTCGATTCCAGTCTGTAACTCACTCCCGGGTATCTGTTATTCTATATATAAACCACCCTGAACCCCTCGATTTGATTCCAGTCTGTAACTCACTTCCGGGTATCTGTCATTCTTCATATAAACCACCCCGAACCCCTCGATTAGATTCCAGTCTGTAACTCACTCCTGGGTATCTGTTATTCTATAGATAAACCACCCCGAACCCCTTCGATTAGATTCCAGTCTGTACCTCAGTCCCGGGTATCTACTATATATATAAACCACCCCGAACCCCTGGATTAGATTCCAGTCTGTAACTCACTCCCGGGTATCTGTTATTCTATCTATAAACCCCTCGATTAGATTCCAGTCTGTACCTCAGTCCTGGGTATCTACTATATATATATATATATAAACCACCCCGAACCCCTGGATTAGATTCCAGACTGTAACTCTCCCGGGTCTCTGTTATTCTATCTATAAACCCCTAGATTAGATTCCAGTCTGTAACTCACTCCCGGGTATCCATTATTCTATATATAAACCACCCCGAACCCCTCGATTAGATTCCAGCCTGTAACTCACTCCCGGGTATCTGTTATTCTATATATAAACCACCCCGAATCCCTCGATTAGATTCCAGTCTGTAACTCACTCCTCGGTATCTGTTATTCTATATATAAACCACCCCGAACCCCTCGGTTAGATTCCAGTCTGTAACTCACTCCCGGGTATCTGTTATTCTATATATAAACCACCCTGAACCCCTCGGTTAGATTCCAGTCTGTAACTCACTCCCGGGTATCTGTTATTCTATATATAAACCACCCTGAACCCCTCGATTAGATTCCAGTCTGTAACTCACTCCCGGGTATCTGTTATTCTATATATAAACCACCCCGAATCCCTCGATTAGATTCCAGTCTGTAACTCACACACAGGTATCTGTTATTCTATATATAAACCACCCCGAATCCCTCGATTAGATTCCAGTCTGTAACTCACACACAGGTATCTGTTATTCTATATATAAACCACCCCGAACCACTCGATTAGATTCCAGCCTGTAACTCACTCCCGGGTATCTGTTATTCTATATATAAACCACCCTGAACCCCTCGATTAGATTCCAGTCTGTAACTCACTCCCGGGTATCTGTTATTCTATATATAAACCACCCCGAACCCCTCGATTAGATTCCAGTCTGTTACTCACTCCCGGGTATCTGTTATTCTATATATAAACCACCCCGAATCCCTCGATTAGATTCCAGTCTGTAACTCACACACAGGTATCTGTTATTCTATATATAAACCACCCCGAATCCCTCGATTAGATTCCAGTCTGTAACTCACACACAGGTATCTGTTATTCTATATATAAACCACCCCAAACCCCTCGATTAGATTCCAGTCTGTAACTCACTCCCGGGTGTCTGTTATTCTATATATAAACCACCCCGAACACCTCAAATGGATTCCAGTCTGTAACTCACTCCCGGTTATCTGTTATTCTATATATAAACCACCCCGAACCCCTCAGTTAGATTCCAGTCTGTAACTCACTCACGGGTATCTGTTATTCTATATATAAACCCCCCCGAACCCCTCGATTAGATTCCAGTCTGTAACTCACTCCCGGGTATCTGTTATTCTATATATAAACCACCCCGAACCCCTCGATTAGATTCCAGTCTGTAACTCACTGCCGGGTATCTGTTATTCTATATATAAACCACCCCGAACCCCTCGATTAGTTTCCAGTCTGTAACTCACTGCCGGGTATCTGTTATTCTATATATAAACCACCCTTAACCCCTCGATTCGATTCCAGTCTGTAACTCACTCCCGGGTATCTGTTATTCTATATATAAACCACCCTGAACCCCTCGATTCGATTCCAGTCTGTAATTCACTCCCGGGTATCTGTTATTCAATATATAAACCACCCTTAACCCCTCGATTCGATTCCAGTCTGTAACTCACTGCCGGGTATCTCTTATTCTATATATAAACCACCCTGAACCCCTCGATTAGATTCCAGTCTGTAACTCACTCCCGGGTATCTGTTATTCTTTATATAAACCACCCCGAACCCCTCTATTAGATTCCAGTCTGTAACTCACTACCGGGTGTCTGTTATTCTGTATATAAACCACCCCGAATCCCTCGATTAGATTCCAGTCTGTAACTCACTACCGGGTATCTGTTATTCTATCTATAAACCACCTCGAACCCCTCTATTAGATTCCAGTCTGTAACTCACTACCGGGTGTCTGTTATTCTATATATAAACAACCCCGAATCCCTCGATTAGATTCCAGTCTGTAACTCACTACCGGGTATCTGTTATTCTATATATAAACCACCGCGAACCCCTCGATTAGATTCCAGTCTGTAACTCACTACCGGGTATCTGTTATTCTATATATAAACCACCCCGAAGCCCTCGATTCGATTTTAGTCTGTAATTTACTCCCGGGTATCTGTTATTCTATATATAAACCACCCTGAACCCCTCGATTCGATTCCAGTCTGTAACTCACTCCCGGGTATCTGTTATTCTATATATAAACCACCCCGAACCCCTCGATTAGTTTCCAGTCTGTAACTCACTGCCGGGTATCTGTTATTCTATATATAAACCACCCTGAACCCCTCGATTCGATTCCAGTCTGTAATTCACTCCCTGGTATCTGTTATTCAATATATTAACCACCCTTAACCCCTCGATTCGATTCCAGTCTATAACTCACTCCCGGGTATCTGTTATTCTATATATAAACCACCCCGAACCCCTCGATTAGTTTCCAGTTTGTAACTCACTGCCGGGTATCTGTTATTCTATATATAAACCACCCTGAACCCCTCGATTCGATTCCAGTCTGTAATTCACTCCCGGGTATCTGTTATTCAATATATAAACCACCCTTAACCCATCGATTCGATTCCAGTCTATAACTCACTCCCGGGTATCTGTTATTCTATATATAAACCACCCTGAACCCCTCGATTAGATTCCAGTCTGTAACTCACTCCCGGGTATCTGTTATTCTTTATATAAACCACCCCGAACCCCTCAATTAGATTCCAGTCTGTAACTCACTCCTGGGTATCTGTTAATCTATATATAAACCACCCCGATCCCCTCGATTAGATTCCAGTCTGTAACTCACTCCTGGGTATCTGTTAATCTATATATACACCACCCCGAACCCCTCGATTAGATTCCAGTCTGTAACTCACTACCGGGTGTCTGTTATTCTATATATAAACCACCCCGAATCCCTCGATTAGATTCCAGTCTGTAACTCACTACCGGGTATCTGTTATTCTATATATAAACCACCCTGAACCCCTCGATTAGATTCCAGTCTGTAACTCACTACCGGGTATCTGTTATTCTATATATAAACCACCCCGAAGCCCTCGATTCGATTTTAGTCTGTAATTTACTCCCGGGTATCTGTTATTCTATATATAAACCACCCTGAACCCCTCGATTCGATTCCAGTCTGTAACTCACTCCCGGGTATCTGTTATTCTATATATAAACCACCCTGAACCTCTCGATTACATTCCAGTCTGTAACTCACTCCCGGGTATCTGTTATTCTTTATATAAACCACCCCGAACCCCTCAGTTAGATTCCAGTCTGTAACTCACTCCCGGGTATCTGTTATTCTATATTTAAACCACCCCGAACCCCTCGATTCGATTCAAGTCTGTAATTCACTCCCGGGTATCTGTTATTCTATATATAAACCACCCTGAACCCCTCGATTCGATTCCAGTCTGTAACTCACTGCCGGGTATCTGTTATTCTATATATAAACCACCCTGAACCCCTCGATTAGATTCCAGTCTGTAACTCACTCCTGGGTATCTGTTAATCTATATATACACCACACGGAACCCCTCGATTAGATTCCAGTCTGTAACTCACTACCGGGTATCTGTTATTCTATATATAAACCACCCCGAACCCCTCGATTAGATTCCAGTCTGTAACTCACTCCCGTGTATCTGTTATTCTATATATAAACCACCCCGAACCCTCGATTAGATTCCAGTCTGTAACTCACTACCGGGTATCTGTTATTCTATATATAAACCACCCCGAAGCCCTCGATTCGATTCCAGTCTGTAACTCACTCCCGGGTATCTGTTATTCTATATATAAACCACCCTGAACCCCTCGATTCGATTCCAGTCTGTAACTCACTCCCGGGTATCTGTTATTCTATATATAAACCACCCTGAACCCCTCGATTTGATTCCAGTCTGTAACTCACTTCCGGGTATCTGTCATTCTTCATATAAACCACCCCGAACCCCTCGATTAGATTCCAGTCTGTAACTCACTCCTGGGTATCTGTTATTCTATATATACACCACCCGGAACCCCTCGATTAGATTCCAGTCTGTACCTCAGTCCCGGGTATCTACTATATATATAAACCACCCCGAACCCCTGGATTAGATTCCAGTCTGTAACTCACTCCCGGGTATCTGTTATTCTATCTATAAACCCCTCGATTAGATTCCAGTCTGTACCTCAGTCCTGGGTATCTACTATATATATATATATATATAAACCACCCCGAACCCCTGGATTAGATTCCAGACTGTAACTCTCCCGGGTCTCTGTTATTCTATCTATAAACCCCTAGATTAGATTCCAGTCTGTAACTCACTCCCGGGTATCCATTATTCTATATATAAACCACCCCGAACCCCTCGATTAGATTCCAGTCTGTAACTCACTCCCGGGTATCTGTTATTCTATATATAAACCACCCCGAACCCCTCGATTAGATTCCAGTCTGTAACTCACTCCCAGGTATCTGTTATTCTATATATAAACCACCCCGAACCCCTCGATTAGATTCCAGTCTGTAACTCACTCCCGGGTATCTGTTATTCTATATATAAACCACCCCGAATCCCTCGATTAGATTCCAGTCTGTAACTCACTCCTCGGTATCTGTTATTCTATATATAAACCACCCCGTACCCCTCGGTTAGATTCCAGTCTGTAACTCACTCCCGGGTATCTGTTATTCGATATATAAACCACCCTGAACCCCTCGGTTAGATTCCAGTCTGTAACTCACTCCCGGGTATCTGTTATTCTATATATAAACCACCCCGAACCCCTCGATTAGATTCCAGCCTGTAACTCACTCCCGGGTATCTGTTATTCTATATATAAACCACCCTGAACCCCTCGATTAGATTCCAGCCTGTAACTCACTCCCGGGTATCTGTTATTCTATATATAAACCACCCTGAACCCCTCGATTAGATTCCAGTCTGTAACTCACTCCCGGGTATCTGTTATTCTATATATAAACCACCCCGAATCCCTCGATTAGATTCCAGTCTGTAACTCACACACAGGTATCTGTTATTCTATATATAAACCACCCCGAATCCCTCGATTAGATTCCAGTCTGTAACTCACACACAGGTATCTGTTATTCTATATATAAACCACCCCAAACCCCTCGATTAGATTCCAGTCTGTAACTCACTCCCGGGTGTCTGTTATTCTATATATAAACCACCCCGAACACCTCAAATGGATTCCAGTCTGTAACTCACTCCCGGTTATCTGTTATTCTATATATAAACCACCCCGAACCCCTCAGTTAGATTCCAGTCTGTAACTCACTCCCGGGTATCTGTTATTCTATATATAAACCCCCCCGAACCCCTCGATTAGATTCCAGTCTGTAACTCACTCCCGGGTATCTGTTATTCTATATATAAACCACCCCGAACCCCTCGATTAGATTCCAGTCTGTAACTCACTGCCGGGTATCTGTTATTCTATATATAAACCACCCCGAACCCCTCGATTAGTTTCCAGTCTGTAACTCACTGCCGGGTATCTGTTATTCAATATATAAACCACCCTTAACCCCTCGATTCGATTCCAGTCTGTAACTCACTCCCGGGTATCTGTTATTCTATATATAAACCACCCTGAACCCCTCGATTCGATTCCAGTCTGTAATTCACTCCCGGGTATCTGTTATTCAATATATAAACCACCCTTAACCCCTCGATTCGATTCCAGTCTGTAACTCACTGCCGGGTATCTCTTATTCTATATATAAACCACCCTGAACCCCTCGATTAGATTCCAGTCTGTAACTCACTCCCGGGTATCTGTTATTCTTTATATAAACCACCCCGAACCCCTCTATTAGATTCCAGTCTGTAACTCACTACCGGGTGTCTGTTATTCTATATATAAACCACCCCGAATCCCTCGATTAGATTCCAGTCTGTAACTCACTACCGGGTATCTGTTATTCTATCTATAAACCACCTCGAACCCCTCTATTAGATTCCAGTCTGTAACTCACTACCGGGTGTCTGTTATTCTATATATAAACCACCCCGAATCCCTCGATTAGATTCCAGTCTGTAACTCACTACCGGGTATCTGTTATTCTATATATAAACCACCGCGAACCCCTCGATTAGATTCCAGTCTGTAACTCACTACCGGGTATCTGTTATTCTATATATAAACCACCCCGAAGCCCTCGATTCGATTTTAGTCTGTAATTTACTCCCGGGTATCTGTTATTCTATATATAAACCACCCTGAACCCCTCGATTCGATTCCAGTCTGTAACTTACTCCCGGGTATCTGTTATTCTATATATAAACCACCCCGAACCCCTCGATTAGATTCCAGTCTGTACCTCAGTCCTGGGTATCTACTATATATATATAAACCACCTCGAGCCCCTGGATTAGATTCCAGACTGTAACTCACTCCCGGGTATCTGTGATTCTATATATAAACCACCCTGAACCCCTGGATTAGATTCCAGTCAGTAACTCACTCCTGGGTATCTGTTATTCTAAATATAAACCAACCCGAACCCCTCGATTATGTTCCAGTCTGTAACTCACTCCCGGGTATCTGTTATTCTATATATAAACCACCCCGAACCCCTCGATTAGTTTCCAGTCTGTAACTCACTGCCGGGTATCTGTTATTCTATATATAAACCACCCTGAACCCCTCGATTCGATTCCAGTCTGTAATTCACTCCCGGGTATCTGTTATTCAATATATAAACCACCCTTAACCCCTCGATTCGATTCCAGTCTATAACTCACTCCCGGGTATCTGTTATTCTATATATAAACCACCCCGAACCCCTCGATTAGTTTCCAGTCTGTAACTCACTGCCGGGTATCTGTTATTCTATATATAAACCACCCTGAACCCCTCGATTCGATTCCAGTCTGTAATTCACTCCCGGGTATCTGTTATTCAATATATAAACCACCCTTAACCCATCGATTCGATTCCAGTCTATAACTCACTCCCGGGTATCTGTTATTCTATATATAAACCACCCTGAACCCCTCGATTAGATTCCAGTCTGTAACTCACTGCCGGGTATCTGTTATTCTATATGTAAACCACCCTGAACCCCTCGATTAGATTCCAGTCTGTAACTCACTCCCGGGTATCTGTTATTCTTTATATAAACCACCCCGAACCCCTCAATTAGATTCCAGTCTGTAACTCACTCCTGGGTATCTGTTAATCTATATATACACCACCCGGAACCCCTCGATTAGATTCCAGTCTGTAACTCACTCCCGGGTATCTGTTATTCTATATATAAACCACCCTGAACCCCTCGATTAGATTCCAGTCTGTAACTCACTCCCGGGTATCTGTTATTCTATATATAAACCACTCCGAACCCCTCGATTAGATTCCAGTCTGTAACTCATTCCCGGGTATCTGTTATTCTATCTATAAACCACCCCGAACCCCTCTATTAGATTCCAGTCTGTAACTCACTACCGGGTGTCTGTTATTCTATATATAAACCACCCCGAACCCCTCGATTAGATTCCAGTCTGTAACTCACTACCGGGTATCTGTTATTCTATATATAAACCACCGCGAACCCCTCGATTAGATTCCAGTCTGTAACTCACTCCCGGGTATCTGTTATTCTATATATAAACCACCCCGAAGCCCTCGATTCGATTTTAGTCTGTAATTTACTCCCGGGTATCTGTTATTCTATATATAAACCACCCTGAACCCCTCGATTCGATTCCAGTCTGTAACTCACTCCCGGGTATCTGTTATTCTATATATAAACCACCCTGAACACCTCGATTAGATTCCAGTCTGTAACTCACTCCCGGGTATCTGTTATTCTTTATATAAACCACCCCGAACACCTCGATTAGATTCCAGTCTGTAACTCACTCCCGGGTATCTGTTATTCTTTATATAAACCACCCCGAAGCCCTTGATTAGATTCCAGTCTGTAACTCACTCCTGGGTATCTGTTAATCTATATATACACCACCCGGAACCCCTCGATTAGATTCCAGTCTGTACCTCAGTCCCGGGTATCTACTATATATATAAACCACACCGAACCCCTGGATTAGATTCCAGTCTGTAACTCACTCCCGGGTATCTGTTATTCTATCTATAAACCCCTCGATTAGATTCCAGTCTGTACCTCAGTCCTGGGTATCTACTATATATATATATAAACCACCTCGAGCCCCTGGATTAGATTCCAGACTGTAACTCTCCAGGGTCTCTGTTATTCTATCTATAAACCCCTCGATTAGATTCCTGCCTGTAACACACTCCCGGGTATCCGTTATTCTATACATAAACCACCCCGAACCCCTCGATTAGATTCCAGTCTATAACTCACTCCCGGGTATCTGTTTTATCTACTAACCACCCCGAACCCCTCGGTTAGATTCCAGTCTGTAACTCACTCCCGGGTATCTGTTATTCTATATATAAACCACCCTGAACCCCTCGATTAGATTCCAGTCTGTAACTCACTCCTGGGTATCTGTTAATCTATATATACACCACACGGAACCCCTCGATTAGATTCCAGTCTGTAACTCACTACCGGGTATCTGTTATTCTATATATAAACCACCCTGAACCCCTGGATTAGATTCCAGTCAGGACCTCACTCCCGGGTATCTGTTATTCTAAATATAAACCACCCCGAACCCCGCGATTAGATTCCAGTCTGTAACTCACTCCCGGGTATCTGTTATTCTATATATAAACCACCCCGAACCCCTCGATTATGTTCCAGTCTGTAACTCACTCCCGGGTATCTGTTATTCTATATATAAACCACCCCGAACCCCTCGATTAGTTTCCAGTCTGCAACTCACTGCCGGGTATCTGTTATTCTATATATAAACCACCCTGAACCCCTCGATTCGATTCCAGTCTATAATTCACTCCCGGGTATCTGTTATTCAATATATAAACCACCCTTAACCCCTCGATTCGATTCCAGTCTGTAACTCACTCCCGGGTATCTGTTATTCTTTATATAAACCACCCTGAACCCCTCAATTAGATTCCAGTCTGTAACTCACTCCTGGGTATCTGTTAATCTATATATACACCACCCGGAACCCCTCGATTAGATTCCAGTCTGTAACTCACTCCTGGGTATCTGTTAATCTATATATACACCACCCGGAACCCCTCGATTAGATTCCAGTCTGTAACTCACTCCCGGGTATCTGTTATTCTATATATAAACCACTCCGAACCCCTCGATTAGATTCCAGTCTGTAACTCATTCCCGGGTATCTGTTATTCTATCTATAAACCACCCCGAACCCCTCTATTAGATTCCAGTCTGTAACTCACTACCGGGTGTCTGTTATTCTATATATAAACCACCCCGAACCCCTCGATTAGATTCCAGTCTGTAACTCACTACCGGGTATCTGTCATTCTATATATAAACCACCGCGAACCCCTCGATTAGATTCCAGTCTGTAACTCACTCCCGGGTATCTGTTATTCTATATATAAACCACCCCGAAGCCCTCGATTCGATTTTAGTCTGTAATTTACTCCCGGGTATCTGTTATTCTATATATAAACCACCCTGAACCCCTCGATTCGATTCCAGTCTGTAACTCACTCCCGGGTATCTGTTATTCTATATATAAACCACCCTGAACCTCTCGATTAGATTCCAGTCTGTAACTCACTCCCGGGTATCTGTTATTCTTTATATAAACCACCCCGAACCCCTCGATGAGATTCCAGTCTGTAACTCACTCCTGGGTATCTGTTAATCTATATATACACCACCCGGAACCCCTCGATTAGATTCCAGTCTGTACCTCAGTCCCGGGTATCTACTATATATATAAACCACACCGAACCCCTGGATTAGATTCCAGTCTGTAACTCACTCCCGGGTATCTGTTATTCTATCTATAAACCCCTCGATTAGATTCCAGTCTGTACCTCAGTCCTGGGTATCTACTATATATATATAAACCACCTCGAGCCCCTGGATTAGATTCCAGACTGTAACTCTCCAGGGTCTCTGTTATTCTATCTATAAACCCCTCGATTAGATTCCTGCCTGTAACACACTCCCGGGTATCCGTTATTCTATACATAAACCACCCCGAACCCCTCGATTAGATTCCAGTCTATAACTCACTCCCGGGTATCTGTTTTATCTACTAACCACCCCGAACCCCTCGGTTAGATTCCAGTCTGTAACTCACTCCCGGGTATCTGTTATTCTATATATAAACCACCCCGAAGCCCTCGATTAGATTCCAGTCTGTAACTCACTCCCGGGTATCTGTAATTCAATATATAAATGACCCCGAATCCCTCGAATAGATTCCAGTCTGTAACTCACACACAGGTATCTGTTATTCTATATATAAACCACCCCGGACCCCTCAAATGGATTCCAGTCTGTAACTCACTCCCGGGTATCTGTTATTCTATATATAAACCACCCCGAACCCCTCGATTAGGTTCCAGTCTGTAACTCACTCCCGGTTATGTGTTATTCTATATATAAGCCACCCCGAACCCCTCAGTTAGATTCCAGTCTGTAACTCACTCCCGGGTATCTGTTATTCTATATATAAACCACCCCGAACCCCTCGATTCGATTCAAGTCTGTAATTCACTCCCGGGTATCTGTTATTCTATATATAAACCACCCTGAACCCCTCGATTCGATTCCAGTCTGTAACTCACTGCCGGGTATCTGTTATTCTATATATAAACCACCCTGAACCCCTCGATTAGATTCCAGTCTGTAACTCACTCCTGGGTATCTGTTAATCTATATATACACCACACGGAACCCCTCGATTAGATTCCAGTCTGTAACTCACTACCGGGTATCTGTTATTCTATATATAAACCACCCCGAACCCCTCGATTAGATTCCAGTCTGTAACTCACTCCCGTGTATCTGTTATTCTATATATAAACCACCCCGAACCCCTCGATTAGATTCCAGTCTGTAACTCACTACCGGGTATCTGTTATTCTATATATAAACCACCCCGAAGCCCTCGATTCGATTCCAGTCTGTAACTCACTCCCGGGTATCTGTTATTCTATATATAAACCACCCTGAACCCCTCGATTCGATTCCAGTCTGTAACTCACTCCCGGGTATCTGTTATTCTATATATAAACCACCCTGAACACCTCGATTAGATTCCAGTCTGTAACTCACTTCCGGGTATCTGTCATTCTTTATATAAACCACCCCGAACCCCTCGATTAGATTCCAGTCTGTAACTCACTCCTGGGTATCTGTTATTCTATATATACACCACCCGGAACCCCTCGATTAGATTCCAGTCTGTACCTCAGTCCCGGGTATCTACTATATATATAAACCACCCCGAACCCCTGGATTAGATTCCAGTCTGTAACTCACTCCCGGGCATCTGTTATTCTATCTATAAACCCCTCGATTAGATTCCAGTCTGTACCTCAGTCCTGGGTATCTACTATATATATATATATATAAACCACCCCGAACCCCTGGATTAGATTCCAGACTGTAACTCTCCTGGGTCTCTGTTATTCTATCTATAAACCCCTCGATTAGATTCCAGTCTGTAACTCACTCCCGGGTATCCATTATTCTATATATAAACCACCCCGAACCCCTCGATTAGATTCCAGTCTGTAACTCACTCCCGGGTATCTGTAATTCAATATATAAACCACCCCGAATCCCTCGATTAGATTCCAGTCTGTAACTCACACACAGGTATCTGTTATTCTATATATAAACCACCCCAAACCCCTCGATTAGATTCCAGTCTGTAACTCACTCCCGGGTGTCTGTTATTCTATATATAAACCACCCCGAACACCTCAAATGGATTCCAGTCTGTAACTCACTCCCGGTTATCTGTTATTCTATATATAAACCACCCCGAACCCCTCAGTTAGATTCCAGTCTGTAACTCACTCCCGGGTATCTGTTATTCTATATATAAACCCCCCCGAACCCCTCGATTAGATTCCAGTCTGTAACTCACTCCCGGGTATCTGTTATTCTATATATAAACCACCCCGAACCCCTCGATTAGATTCCAGTCTGTAACTCACTGCCGGGTATCTGTTATTCTATATATAAACCACCCCGAACCCCTCGATTAGTTTCCAGTCTGTAACTCACTGCCGGGTATCTGTTATTCATTATATAAACCACCCTTAACCCCTCGATTCGATTCCAGTCTGTAACTCACTCCCGGGTATCTGTTATTCTATATATAAACCACCCTGAACCCCTCGATTCGATTCCAGTCTGTAATTCACTCCCGGGTATCTGTTATTCAATATATAAACCACCCTTAACCCCTCGATTCGATTCCAGTCTGTAACTCACTGCCGGGTATCTCTTATTCTATATATAAACCACCCTGAACCCCTCGATTAGATTCCAGTCTGTAACTCACTCCCGGGTATCTGTTATTCTTTATATAAACCACCCCGAACCCCTCAATTAGATTCCAGTCTGTAACTCACTCCTGGGTATCTGTTAATCTATATATAAACCACCCCGATCCCCTCGATTAGATTCCAGTCTGTACCTCACTCCTGGGTATCTGTTAATCTATATATACACCACCCCGAACCCCTCGATTAGATTCCAGTCTGTAACTCACTACCGGGTATCTGTTATTCTATATATAAACCACCCTGAACCCCTCGATTAGATTCCAGTCTGTAACTCACTACCGGGTATCTGTTATTCTATATATAAACCACCCCGAAGGCCTCGATTCGATTTTAGTCTGTAATTTACTCCCGGGTATCTGTTATTCTATATATAAACCACCCTGAACCCCTCGATTCGATTCCAGTCTGTAACTCACTCCCGGGTATCTGTTATTCTATATATAAACCACCCTGAACCTCTCGATTAGATTCCAGTCTGTAACTCACTCCCGGGTATCTGTTATTCTTTATATAAACCACCCCGAACCCCTCAGTTAGATTCCAGTCTGTAACTCACTCCCGGGTATCTGTTATTCTATATATAAACCACCCCGAACCCCTCGATTCGATTCAAGTCTGTAATTCACTCCCGGGTATCTGTTATTCTATATATAAACCACCCTGAACCCCTCGATTCGATTCCAGTCTGTAACTCACTGCCGGGTATCTGTTATTCTATATATAAACCACCCTGAACCCCTCGATTAGATTCCAGTCTGTAACTCACTCCTGGGTATCTGTTAATCTATATATACACCACACGGAACCCCTCGATTAGATTCCAGTCTGTAACTCACTACCGGGTATCTGTTATTCTATATATAAACCACCCCGAACCCCTCGATTAGATTCCAGTCTGTAACTCACTCCCGTGTATCTGTTATTCTATATATAAACCACCCCGAACCCCTCGATTAGATTCCAGTCTGTAACTCACTACCGGGTATCTGTTATTCTATATATAAACCACCCCGAAGCCCTCGATTCGATTCCAGTCTGTAATTCACTCCCGGGTATCTGTTATTCAATATATAAACCACCCTTAACCCCTCGATTCGATTCCAGTCTGTAACTCACTGCCGGGTATCTCTTATTCTATATATAAACCACCCTGAACCCCTCGATTAGATTCCAGTCTGTAACTCACTCCCGGGTATCTGTTATTCTTTATATAAACCACCCCGAACCCCTCAATTAGATTCCAGTCTGTAACTCACTCCTGGGTATCTGTTAATCTATATATAAACCACCCCGATCCCCTCGATTAGATTCCAGTCTGTAACTCACTCCTGGGTATCTGTTAATCTATATATACACCACCCCGAACCCCTCGATTAGATTCCAGTCTGTAACTCACTACCGGGTGTCTGTTATTCTATATATAAACCACCCCGAATCCCTCGATTAGATTCCAGTCTGTAACTCACTACCGGGTATCTGTTATTCTATATATAAACCACCCTGAACCCCTCGATTAGATTCCAGTCTGTAACTCACTACCGGGTATCTGTTATTCTATATATAAACCACCCCGAAGCCCTTGATTCGATTTTAGTCTGTAATTTACTCCCGGGTATCTGTTATTCTATATATAAACCACCCTGAACCCCTCGATTAGATTCCAGTCTGTAACTCACTCCCGGGTATCTGTTATTCTATATATAAACCACCCTGAACCTCTCGATTAGATTCCAGTCTGTAACTCACTCCCGGGTATCTGTTATTCTTTATATAAACCACCCCGAACCCCTCAGTTAGATTCCAGTCTGTAACTCACTCCCGGGTATCTGTTATTCTATATATAAACCACCCCGAACCCCTCGATTCGATTCAAGTCTGTAATTCACTCCCGGGTATCTGTTATTCTATATATAAACCACCCTGAACCCCTCGATTCGATTCCAGTCTGTAACTCACTGCCGGGTATCTGTTATTCTATATATAAACCACCCTGAACCCCTCGATTAGATTCCAGTCTGTAACTCACTCCTGGGTATCTGTTAATCTATATATACACCACACGGAACCCCTCGATTAGATTCCAGTCTGTAACTCACTACCGGGTATCTGTTATTCTATATATAAACCACCCCGAACCCCTCGATTAGATTCCAGTCTGTAACTCACTCCCGTGTATCTGTTATTCTATATATAAACCACCCCGAACCCCTCGATTAGATTCCAGTCTGTAACTCACTACCGGGTATCTGTTATTCTATATATAAACCACCCCGAAGCCCTCGATTCGATTCCAGTCTGTAACTCACTCCCGGGTATCTGTTATTCTATATATAAACCACCCTGAACCCCTCGATTCGATTCCAGTCTGTAACTCACTCCCGGGTATCTGTTATTCTATATATAAACCACCCTGAACCCCTCGATTAGATTCCAGTCTGTAACTCACTTCCGGGTATCTGTCATTCTTCATATAAACCACCCCGAACCCCTCGATTAGATTCCAGTCTGTAACTCACTCCTGGGTATCTGTTATTCTATATATACACCACCCGGAACCCCTCGATTAGATTCCAGTCTGTACCTCAGTCCCGGGTATCTACTATATATATAAACCACGCCGAACCCCTGGATTAGATTCCAGTCTGTAACTCACTCCCGGGTATCTGTTATTCTATATATAAACCACCTCGAACCCCTCGATTAGATTCCAGTCTGTAACTCACTCCCGGGTATCTACTATATATATATATATATATATATAAACCACCCCGAACCCCTGGATTAGATTCCAGACTGTAACTCTCCCGGGTCTCTGTTATTCTATCTATAAACCCCTCGATTAGATTCCAGTCTGTACCTCAGTCCTGGGTATCTACTATATATATATATATATATATATATATAAACCACCCCGAACCCCTGGATTAGATTCCAGACTGTAACTCTCCCGGGTCTCTGTTATTCTATCTATAAACCCCTCGATTAGATTCCAGTCTGTAACTCACTCCCGGGTATCCATTATTCTATATATAAACCACCCCGAACCCCTCGATTAGATTCCAGCCTGTAACTCACTCCCGGGTATCTGTTATTCTATATATAAACCACCCCGAACCCCTCGGTTAGATTCCAGTCTGTAACTCACTCCTCGGTATCTGTTATTCTATATATAAACCACCCCGAACCCCTCGGTTAGATTCCAGTCTGTAACTCACTCCCGGGTATCTGTTATTCTATATATAAACCACCCTGAACCCCTCGGTTAGATTCCAGTCTGTAACTCACTCCCGGGTATCTGTTATTCTATATATAAACCACCCTGAACCCCTCGATTAGATTCCAGTCTGTAACTCACTCCCGGGTATCTGTTATTCTTTATATAAACCACCCCGAATCCCTCGATTAGATTCCAGTCTGTAACTCACACACAGGTATCTGTTATTCTATATATAAACCACCCCGAATCCCTCGATTAGATTCCAGTCTGTAACTCACACACAGGTATCTGTTATTCTATATATAAACCACCCCAAACCCCTCGATTAGATTCCAGTCTGTAACTCACTCCCGGGTGTCTGTTATTCTATATATAAACCACCCCGAACACCTCAAATGGATTCCAGTCTGTAACTCACTCCCGGTTATCTGTTATTCTATATATAAACCACCCCGAACCCCTCAGTTAGATTCCAGTCTGTAACTCACTCCCGGGTATCTGTTATTCTATATATAAACCCCCCCGAACCCCTCGATTAGATTCCAGTCTGTAACTCACTCCCGGGTATCTGTTATTCTATATATAAACCACCCCGAACCCCTCGATTAGATTCCAGTCTGTAACTCACTGCCGGGTGTCTGTTATTCTATATATAAACCACCCCGAACCCCTCGATTAGTTTCCAGTCTGTAACTCACTGCCGGGTATCTGTTATTCAATATATAAACCACCCTTAACCCCTCGATTCGATTCCAGTCTGTAACTCACTCCCGGGTATCTGTTATTCTATATATAAACCACCCTGAACCCCTCGATTCGATTCCAGTCTGTAATTCACTCCCGGGTATCTGTTATTCAATATATAAACCACCCTTAACCCCTCGATTCGATTCCAGTCTGTAACTCACTGCCGGGTATCTCTTATTCTATATATAAACCACCCTGAACCCCTCGATTAGATTCCAGTCTGTAACTCACTCCCGGGTATCTGTTATTCTTTATATAAACCACCCCGAACCCCTCAATTAGATTCCAGTCTGTAACTCACTCCTGGGTATCTGTTATTCTATATATAAACCACCCCGAACCCCTCGATTAGATTCCAGTCTGTAACTCACTACCGGGTGTCTGTTATTCTATATATAAACCACCCCGAACCCCTCGATTAGATTCCAGTCTGTAACTCACTCCCGGGTATCTGTTATTCTATATATAAACCACCCCGAACCCCTCTATTAGATTCCAGTCTGTAACTCACTACCGGGTGTCTGTTATTCTATATATAAACCACCCCGAATCCCTCGATTAGATTCCAGTCTGTAACTCACTACCGGGTATCTGTTATTCTATCTATAAACCACCTCGAACCCCTCTATTAGATTCCAGTCTGTAACTCACTACCGGGTGTCTGTTATTCTATATATAAACCACCCCGAACCCCTCGATTAGATTCCAGTCTGTAACCCAGTCCCGGGTATCTGTTATTCTATATATAAACCACCCCGAATCCCTCGATTAGATTCCAGTCTGTAACTCACTACCGGGTATCTGTTATTCTATATATAAACCACCGCGAACCCCTCGATTAGATTCCAGTCTGTAACTCACTACCGGGTATCTGTTATTCTATATATAAACCACCCCGAAGCCCTCGATTCGATTTTAGTCTGTAATTTACTCCCGGGTATCTGTTATTCTATATATAAACCACCCTGAACCCCTCGATTCGATTCCAGTCTGTAACTCACTCCCGGGTATCTGTTATTCTATATATAAACCACCCCGAACCCCTCGATTAGATTCCAGTCTGTACCTCAGTCCT
Organism: Scyliorhinus torazame; assembly: GCF_047496885.1. Lineage (NCBI taxonomy): Eukaryota > Metazoa > Chordata > Chondrichthyes > Carcharhiniformes > Scyliorhinidae > Scyliorhinus > Scyliorhinus torazame. The sequence goes on along the minus strand of NC_092725.1, from coordinate 6,932,387 downwards.
GGGTATCTACTATATATATATAAACCACCTCGAGCCCCTGGATTAGATTCCAGACTGTAACTCACTCCCGGGTATCTGTGATTCTATATATAAACCACCCTGAACCCCTGGATTAGATTCCAGTCAGTAACTCACTCCTGGGTATCTGTTATTCTAAATATAAACCACCCCGAATCCCTCGATTAGATTCCAGTCTGTAACTCACTCCCGGGTATCTGTTATTCTATATATAAACCACCCCGAACCCCTCGATTAGATTCCAGTCTGTAACTCACTCCCGGGTATCTGTTATTCTAAATATAATCCACCCCGAACCCCTCGATTAGATTCCAGTCTGTAACGCACTCCCGGGTATCTGTTATTCTATATATAAACCACCCCGAACCCCTCGATTAGATTCCAGTCTGTAACTCACACCCAGGTATCTGTTATTCTATATATAAAACCACCCCGAACCCCTCAAATGGATTCCAGTCTGTAACTCACTCCCGGTTATCTGTTATTCTATATATAAACCACCCCGAACCCCTCAGTTAGATTCCAGTCTGTAACTCACACCCAGGTATCTGTTATTCTATATATAAAACCACCCCGAACCCCTCAAATGGATTCCAGTCTGTAACTCACTCCCGGTTATCTGTTATTCTATATATAAACCACCCCGAACCCCTCAGTTAGATTCCAGTCTGTAACTCACTCCCGGGTATCTGTTATTCTATTTATAAACCACCCGAACCCCTCGGTTAGATTCCAGTCTGTAACTCACTCCCGGGTATCTGTTATTCTATTTATAAACCGCCCTGAACCCCTCGATTAGATTCCAGTCTGTAACTCACTCCCGGGTATCTGTTATTCTATATATAAACCACCCCGAACCCTCGGTTAGATCCAGTCTGTAACTGACTACCGGGTATCTGTTATTCTATATATAAACCACCCCGAACCCCACGATTAGATTCCAGTCTGTAACTCACTCCCGGGTATCTGTTATTCTACATATAAACCACCCCGAACCCCTCGATTCGATTGCAGTCTGTAACTCACTCCCGGGTATCTGTTATTCTATATATAAACCACCCCGAACCCCTCGATTAGATTCCAGTCTGTCTCTCACTCCCGGGTATCTGTTATTCTATATATAAACCACCCTGAACCCCTCGATTAGATTCCAGTCTGTAACTCACTCCCGGGTATCTGTTATTCTATATATAAACCACCCCGAACCCCTCGATTAGATTCCAGTTCATAACTCACTCCCGGGTATCTGTTATTCTATATATAACCACCACGAACCCCTCGATTAGATTCCAGTCTGTAACTCACTCCCGGGTATCTGTTATTCTCTATATAACCACCCCGAACCCCTCGATTAGGTTCCAGTCTGTAACTCACTCCCGGTTATCTGTTATTCTATACATAAACCACCCCGAACTCTTCGATTAGATTCCATTCTGTAACTCACACCCGGGTATCTGTTATTTTATACATAAACCACTCTGAACCTCTCGATTAGATTCCAGTCTGTAACTCACCCCCGGGTATCTGTTATTCTATATATATATATACCACCCCAAACTCCTCGATTAGATTCCAGTCTGTAACTCACTCCCGGTTATCTGTTGTTCTATATATAAACCACCCCGAACCCCTCGATTAGATTCCAGTCTGTAACTCACTCCTGGGTATCTGTTATTCTATATACAAACCACCCCGAACCCCTCGATTAGATTCCAATCTGTAACTCACTCCCGGGTATCTGTTATTCTATATATAAACCACCCCGAACCCCTCGATTAGATTCCAGTCTGTAACTCACTCCCGGGTATCTGTTATTCTATATATAAACCACCCCGAACCCCTCGATTAGATTCCAGTCTGTAACTCACTCCCGGGTATCTGTTATTCTATAGATAAACCATCCCGAACCCCTCGGTTAGATTCCAGTCTGTAACTCACTCCCGGGTATCTGTAATTCTATATATAAACCACCCCGAACCCCTCGATTCGATTCCAGTCTGTAACTCACTCCCGGGTATCTGTTATTCTATATATAAACCACCGCGAACCCCTCGATTAGATTCCAGTCTGTAACTCACTCCCGGGTATCTGTTATTCTATATATAAACCACCCCGAACCCCTCGATTAGATTCCAGTCTGTAACTCACTCCCGGGTATCTGTTATTCTATATATAAACCACCCCGAACCCCTCGATTAGATTCCAGTCTGTAACTCACTCCCGGGTATCTGTTATTCTATATATAAACCACCCCGAACCCCTCGATTCGATTCCAGTCTGTAACTCACTCCCGGGTATCTGTTATTCTATATATAAACCACCCTGAACCCCTCGATTAGATTCCAGTCTGTAACTCACTCCCGGGTATCTGTTATTCTGTATATAAACCACCCCGAACCCCTCAAATGGATTCCACCCTGAACCCCTCGATTACTCACTCCCGGGTATCTGTTATTCTGTATATAAACTACCCACGAAACTCTCGGTTAGATTCCAGTCTGTAACTCACTCCCGGGTGTCTGTTATTCTATATAAAAACCACCCCGAACCCCTCGATTCGATTCCAGTCTGTAATTCACTCCCGGGTATCTGTTATTCTATATATAAACCACACTGAACCCCTCGATTCGATTCCAGTCTGTAACTCACTCCTGGGTATCTGTTATTCTATATATAAACCACCCTGAACCCCTCGATTAGATTCCAGTCTGTAACTCACTCCCGGGTATCTGTTATTCTGTATATAAACCACCCCGAACCCCTCAAATGGATTCCAGTCTGTAACTCACTCCCGGGTATCTGTTATTCTATATATAAACCACCCTGAACCCCTGGATTAGATTCCAATCAGGACCTCACTCCCGGGTATCTGTTATTCTAAATATAAACCACCCCGAACCCCGCGATTAGATTCCAGTCTGTAACTCACTCCCGGGTATCTGTTATTCTATATATAAACCACCCCGAACCCCTCGATTCGATTCCAGTCTGTAACTCACTCCCGGGTATCTGTTATTCTATATATAAACCACCCTGAACCCCTCGATTCGATTCCAGTCTGTAATTCACTCCCGGGTATCTGTTATTCAATATATAAACCACCCTTAACCCCTCGATTCGATTCCAGTCTGTAACTCACTGCCGGGTATCTGTTATTCTATATATAAACCACCCTGAACCCCTTGATTAGATTCCAGTCTGTAACTCACTCCCGGGTATCTGTTATTCTTTATATAAACCACCCCGAACCCCTCAATTAGATTCCAGTCTGTAACTCACTCCCGGGTATCTGTTATTCTACATATAAACCACCCCGAACCCCTCGATTAGATTCCAGTCTGTAACTCACTCCCGGGTATCTGTTATTCTTTATATAAACCACCCCGAACCCCTCAATTAGATTCCAGTCTGTAACTCACTCCCGGGTATCTGTTAATCTATATATACACCACCCGGAACCCCTCAATTAGATTCCAGTCTGTAACTCACTCCTGGGTATCTGTTAATCTGTATATACACCACTCTGAACCCCTCGATTCGATTCCAGTCTGTAACTCACTCCCGGGTATCTGTAATTCAATATATAAACCACCCCGAAGCCCTCGATTCGATTCCAGTCTGTAACTCACTCCCGGGTATCTGTTATTCTATATATAAACCACCCTGAACCCCTCGATTCGATTCCAGTCTGTAACTCACTCCCGGGTATCTGTTATTCTATATATAAACCACCCTGAACCCCTCGATTAGATTCCAGTCTGTAACTCACTTCCGGGTATCTGTCATTCTTTATATAAACCACCCCGAACCCCTCGATTAGATTCCAGTCTGTAACTCACTCCTGGGTATCTGTTATTCTATATATACACCACCCGGAACCCCTCGATTAGATTCCAGTCTGTACCTCAGTCCCGGGTATCTACTATATATATAAACCACCCCGAACCCCTGGATTAGATTCCAGTCTGTAACTCACTCCCGGGTATCTGTTATTCTATCTATAAACCCCTCGATTAGATTCCAGTCTGTACCTCAGTCCTGGGTATCTACTATATATATATATATATATATAAACCACCCCGAACCCCTGGATTAGATTCCAGACTGTAACTCTCCCGGGTCTCTGTTATTCTATCTATAAACCCCTCGATTAGATTCCAGTCTGTAACTCACTCCCGGGTATCCATTATTCTATATATAAACCACCCCGAACCCCTCGATTAGATTCCAGTCTGTAACTCACTCCCGGGTATCTGTAATTCAATATATAAACCACCCCGAATCCCTCGATTAGATTCCAGTCTGTAACTCACACACAGGTATCTGTTATTCTATATATAAACCCCCCCGAACCCCTCGATTAGATTCCAGTCTGTAACTCACTCCCGGGTATCTGTTATTCTATATATAAACCACCCCGAACCCCTCGATTAGATTCCAGACTGTAACTCACTCCCGGGTATCTGTTATTCTATATATAAACCACCCCGAACCCCTCGATTAGTTTCCAGTCTGTAACTCACTGCCGGGTATCTGTTATTCTATATATAAACCACCCTGAACCCCTCGATTCGATTCCAGTCTGTAATTCACTCCCGGGTATCTGTTATTCAATATATAAACCACCCTTAACCCCTCGATTCGATTCCAGTCTGTAACTCACTGCCGGGTATCTCTTATTCTATATGTACACCACCCGGAACCCCTCGATTAGATTCCAGTCTGTAACTCACTCCTGGGTATCTGTTAATCTATATATACACCACCCGGAACCCCTCGATTAGATTCCAGTCTGTAACTCACTACCGGGTGTCTGTTATTCTATATATAAACCACCCCGAACCCCTCGATTAGATTCCAGTCTGTAACTCACTCCCGGGTATCTGTTATTCTATATATAAACCACCGCGAACCCCTCGATTAGATTCCAGTCTGTAACTCACTCCCGGGTATCTGTTATTCTATATATAAACCACCCCGAAGCCCTCGATTCGATTTTAGTCTGTAATTTACTCCCGGGTATCTGTTATTCTATATATAAACCACCCTGAACCCCTCGATTCGATTCCAGTCTGTAACTCACTCCCGGGTATCTGTTATTCTATATATAAACCACCCTGAACCTCTCGATTAGATTCCAGTCTGTAACTCACTCCCGGGTATCTGTTATTCTTGATATAAACCACCCCGAACCCCTCGATTAGATTCCAGTCTGTAACTCACTCCCGGGTATCTGTTATTATATATATAAACCACACCGAACCCCTGGATTAGATTCCAGTCTGTAACTCACTCCCGGGTATCTGTTTTTCTATCTATAAACCCCTCGATTAGATTCCAGTCTGTACCTCAGTCCTGGGTATCTACTATATATATATAAACCACCTCGAGCCCCTGGATTAGATTCCAGACTGTAACTCACTCCCGGGTATCTGTTATTCTATATATAAACCACCCTGAACCCCTGGATTAGATTCCAGTCTGTAACTCACTCCCGGGTATCTGTTATTCTATATATAAACCACCCCGAACCCCTCGATTAGATTCCAGTCTGTAACTCACTCCCGGGTATCTGTTATTCTCAATATAATCCACCCCGAACCCCTCGATTAGATTCCAGTCTGTAACTCACACCCAGGTATCTGTTATTCTATATATAAACCACCCCGAACCCCTCAAATGGATTCCAGTCTGTAACTCACTCCCGGTTATCTGTTATTCTATATATAAACCACCCCGAACCCCTCGATTAGATTCCAGTCTGTAACTCACACCCAGGTATCTGTTATTCTATATATAAACCACCCCGAACCCCTCAAATGGATTCCAGTCTGTAACTCACTCCCGGTTATCTGTTATTCTATATATAAACCACCCCGAACCCCTCGATTAGATTCCAGTCTGTAACTCACTCCCGGGTATCTGTTATTCTATTTATAAACCACCCGAACCCCTCGGTTAGATCCAGTCTGTAACTGACTACCGGGTATCTGTTATTCTATATATAAACCACCCCGAACCCCACGATTAGATTCCAGTCTGTAACTCACTCCCGGGTATCTGTTATTCTACATATAAACCACCCCGAACCCCACGATTAGATTCCAGTCTGTAACTCACTCCCGGGTATCTGTTATTCTATATATAAACCACCCCGAACCCCTCGATTCGATTGCAGTCTGTAACTCACTCCCGGGTATCTGTTATTCTATATATAAACCACCCCGAACCCCTCGATTAGATTCCAGTCTGTCTCTCACTCCCGGGTATCTGTTATTCTATATATAAACCAGCCCGAACCCCTCGATTAGATTCCAGTTCATAACTCACTCCCGGGTATCTGTTATTCTATATATAACCACCACGAACCCCTCGATTAGATTCCAGTCTGTAACTCACTCCCGGGTATCTGTTATTCTCTATATAACCACCCCGAACCCCTCGATTAGATTCCAGTCTGTAACTCACTCCCGGGTATCTGTTATTCTATATATAAACCACCCCGAACCCCTCGATTAGATTCCAGTCTGTAACTCACTCCCGGTTATCTGTTATTCTATACATAAACCACCCCGAACTCTTCGATTAGATTCCATTCTGTAACTCACACCCGGGTATCTGTTATTTTATACATAAACCACTCTGAACCTCTCGATTAGATTCCAGTCTGTAACTCACCCCCGGGTATCTGTTATTCTATATATATATATACCACCCCAAACTCCTCGGTTAGATTCCAGTCTGTAACTCACTCCCGGGTATCTGTTATTCTGTAAGTAAACCCATGAACCCCTCGATTAGATTCAAGTCGGTAACTCTCTCCCGAGTATCTGTTATTCTATATATAAACCACCCCGAAACCCTCGATTAGATTCCAGTCTGTAACTCACTCCCGGTTATCTGTTGTTCTATATATAAACCACCCCGAACCCCTCGATTAGATTCCAGTCTGTAACTCACTCCTGGGTATCTGTTAATCTATATATACACCACACGGAACCCCTCGATTAGATTCCAGTCTGTAACTCACTACCGGGTATCTGTTATTCTATATATAAACCACCCCGAACCCCTCGATTAGATTCCAGTCTGTAACTCACTCCCGTGTATCTGTTATTCTATATATAAACCACCCCGAACCCCTCGATTAGATTCCAGTCTGTAACTCACTACCGGGTATCTGTTATTCTATATATAAACCACCCCGAAGCCCTCGATTCGATTCCAGTCTGTAACTCACTCCCGGGTATCTGTTATTCTATATATAAACCACCCCGAAGCCCTCGATTCGATTCCAGTCTGTAACTCACTCCCGGGTATCTGTTATTCTATATATAAACCACCCTGAACCCCTCGATTCGATTCCAGTCTGTAACTCACTCCCGGGTATCTGTTATTCTATATATAAACCACCCTGAACCCCTCGATTAGATTCCAGTCTGTAACTCACTTCCGGGTATCTGTTATTCTATATACAAACCACCCCGAACCCCTCGATTAGATTCCAATCTGTAACTCACTCCCGGGTATCTGTTATTCTATATATAAACCACCCCGAACCCCTCGATTAGATTCCAGTCTGTAACTCACTCCCGGGTATCTGTTATTCTATATATAAACCACCCCGAACCCCTCGATTAGATTCCAGTCTGTAACTCACTCCCGGGTATCTGTTATTCTATAGATAAACCACCCCGAACCCCTCGGTTAGATTCCAGTCTGTAACTCACTCCCGGGTATCTGTTATTCTATATATAAACCCCCCCTAACCCCTCGATTAGATTCCAGTCTGTAACCCACTCCCGGGTATCTGTCATTCTATATATAAACCACCCCGAACCCCTCGATTAGATTCCAGTCTGTAACTCACTCCCGGGTATCTGTTATTCTATATATAAACCACCCCGAACCCCTCTATTAGATTCCAGTCTGTAACTCACTCGGGTTTCTGTTATTCTATAGATAAACCACCCCGAACCCCTCGGTTAGATTCCAGTCTGTAACTCACTCCCGGGTATCTGTTATTCTATATATAAACCACCCCGAACCCCTCTATTAGATTCCAGTCTGTAACTCACTCGGGTTTCTGTTATTCTATAGATAAACCACCCCGAACCCCTCGATTAGATTCCAGTCTGTAACTCACTCCCGGGTATCTGTTATTCTATATATAAACCCCCCCTAACCCCTCGATTAGATTCCAGTCTGTAACCCACTCCCGGGTATCTGTTATTCTATATATAAACCCCCCCTAACCCCTCGATTAGATTCCAGTCTGTAACTCACTCCCGTGTATCAGTTATTCTATATATAAACCACCCCGAACTCCTCGATTAGATTCCAGTCTGTAACTCACTCCCGGGTATCTGTTATTCTATAGATAAACCACCCCGAACCCCTCGATTAGATTCCAGTCTGTAACTCACTCCCGGGTATCTGTTATTCTATATATAAACCACCCTGAACCCCTGGATTAGATTCCAGTCAGTAACACAATCCTGGGTATCTGTTATTCTAAATATAAACCACCCCGAACCCCTCGATTAGATTCCAGTCTGTAACTCACTCCCGGGTATCTGTTATTCTATATATAAACCACCCCGAACCCCTCGATTAGATTCCAGTCTGTAACTCACTCCCGGGTATCTGTAATTCAATATATAAACGACCCCGAATCCCTCGAATAGATTCCAGTCTGTAACTCACACACAGGTATCTGTTATTCTTTATATAAACCACCCCGGACCCCTCAAATGGATTCCAGTCTGTAACTCACTCCCGGGTATCTGTTATTCTATATATAAACCACCCCGAACCCCTCGATTAGGTTCCAGTCTGTAACTCACTCCCGGTTATGTGTTATTCTATATATAAGCCACCCCGAACCCCTCAGTTAGATTCCAGTCTGTAACTCACTCCCGGGTATCTGTTATTCTATATATAAACCACCCCGAACCCCTCGATTCGATTCAAGTCTGTAATTCACTCCCGGGTATCTGTTATTCTATATATAAACCACCCTGAACCCCTCGATTCGATTCCAGTCTGTAACTCACTGCCGGGTATCTGTTATTCTATCTATAAACCACCCTGAACCCCTCGATTAGATTCCAGTCTGTAACTCACTCCTGGGTATCTGTTAATCTATATATACACCACACGGAACCCCTCGATTAGATTCCAGTCTGTAACTCACTACCGGGTATCTGTTATTCTATATATAAACCACCCCGAACCCCTCGATTAGATTCCAGTCTGTAACTCACTCCCGTGTATCTGTTATTCTATATATAAACCACCCCGAACCCCTCGATTAGATTCCAGTCTGTAACTCACTACCGGGTATCTGTTATTCTATATATAAACCACCCCGAAGCCCTCGATTCGATTCCAGTCTGTACCTCAGTCCCGGGTATCTACTATATATATAAACCACCCCGAACCCCTGGATTAGATTCCAGTCTGTAACTCACTCCCGGGTATCTGTTATTCTATCTATAAACCCCTCGATTAGATTCCAGTCTGTACCTCAGTCCTGGGTATCTACTATATATATATATAAACCACCCCGAACCCCTGGATTAGATTCCAGACTGTAACTCTCCCGGGTCTCTGTTATTCTATCTATAAACCCCTCGATTAGATTCCAGTCTGTAACTCACTCCCGGGTATCCATTATTCTATATATAAACCACCCCGAACCCCTCGATTAGATTCCAGTCTGTAACTCACTCCCGGGTATCTGTAATTCAATATATAAACCACCCCGAATCCCTCGATTAGATTCCAGTCTCTAACTCACACACAGGTATCTGTTATTCTATATATAAACCACCCCAAACCCCTCGATTAGATTCCAGTCTGTAACTCACTCCCGGGTGTCTGTTATTCTATATATAAACCACCCCGAACACCTCAAATGGATTCCAGTCTGTAACTCACTCCCGGTTATCTGTTATTCTATATATAAACCACCCCGAACCCCTCAGTTAGATTCCAGTCTGTAACTCACTCCCGGGTGTCTGTTATTCTATATATAAACCCCCCCGAACCCCTCGATTAGATTCCAGTCTGTAACTCACTCCCGGGTATCTGTTATTCTATATATAAACCACCCCGAACCCCTCGATTAGATTCCAGTCTGTAACTCACTCCCGGGTATCTGTTATTCTATATATAAAGCACCCCGAACCCCTCGATTAGTTTCCAGTCTGTAACTCACTGCCGGGTATCTGTTATTCTATATATAAACCACCCTGAACCCCTCGATTCGATTCCAGTCTGTAATTCACTCCCGGGTATCTGTTATTCAATATATAAACCACCCTGAACCCCTCGATTCGATTCCAGTCTGTAACTCACTCCTGGGTATCTGTTAATCTATATATAAACCACCCCGAGCCCCTCGATTAGATTCCAGTCTGTAACTCACTACCGGGTATCTGTTATTCTATATATAAACCACCCCGAACCCCTCGATTAGATTCCAGTCTGTAACTCACTCCCGGGTATCTGTTATTCTATATATAAACCACCCCGAACCCCTCGATTAGGTTCCAGTCTGTAACTCACTCCCGGTTATGTGTTATTCTATATATAAGCCACCCCGAACCCCTCAGTTAGATTCCAGTCTGTAACTCACTCCCGAGTATCTGTTATTCTATATATAAACCACCCCGAACCCCTCGATTCGATTCAAGTCTGTAATTCACTCCCGGGTATCTGTTATTCTATATATAAACCACCCTGAACCCCTCGATTCGATTCCAGTCTGTAACTCACTGCCGGGTATCTGTTATTCTATATATAAACCACCCTGAACCCCTCGATTAGATTCCAGTCTGTAACTCACTCCTGGGTATCTGTTAATCTATATATACACCACACGGAACCCCTCGATTAGATTCCAGTCTGTAACTCACTACCGGGTATCTGTTATTCTATATATAAACCACCCCGAACCCCTCGATTAGATTCCAGTCTGTAACTCACTCCCGTGTATCTGTTATTCTATATATACACCACCCCGAACCCCTCGATTAGATTCCAGTCTGTAACTCACTACCGGGTATCTGTTATTCTATATATAAACCACCCCGAAGCCCTCGATTCGATTCCAGTCTGTAACTCACTCCCGGGTATCTGTTATTCTATATATAAACCACCCTGAACCCCTCGATTCGATTCCAGTCTGTAACTCACTCCCGGGTATCTGTTATTCTATATATAAACCACCCTGAACCCCTCGATTAGATTCCAGTCTGTAACTCACTTCCGGGTATCTGTCATTCTTTATATAAACCACCCCGAACCCCTCGATTAGATTCCAGTCTGTAACTCACTCCTGGGTATCTGTTATTCTATATATACACCACCCGGAACCCCTCGATTAGATTCCAGTCTGTACCTCAGTCCCGGGTATCTACTATATATATAAACCACCCCGAACCCCTGGATTAGATTCCAGACTGTAACTCTCCCGGGTCTCTGTTATTCTATCTATAAACCCCTCGATTAGATTCCAGTCTGTAACTCACTCCCGGGTATCCATTATTCTATATATAAACCACCCCGAACCCCTCGATTAGATTCCAGTCTGTAACTCACTCCCGGGTATCTGTAATTCAATATATAAACCACCCCGAATCCCTCGATTAGATTCCAGTCTGTAACTCACACACAGGTATCTGTTATTCTATATATAAACCACCCCAAACCCCTCGATTAGATTCCAGTCTGTAACTCACTCCCGGGTGTCTGTTATTCTATATATAAACCACCCCGAACGCCTCAAATGGATTCCAGTCTGTAACTCACTCCCGGTTATCTGTTATTCTATATATAAACCACCCCGAACCCCTCAGTTAGATTCCAGTCTGTAACTCACTCCCGGGTGTCTGTTATTCTATATATAAACCCCCCCGAACCCCTCGATTAGATTCCAGTCTGTAACTCACTCCCGGGTATCTGTTATTCTATATATAAACCACCCCGAACCCCTCGATTCGATTCCAGTCTGTAACTCACTCCCGGGTATCTGTTATTCTATATATAAACCACCCTGAACCCCTCGATTCGATTCCAGTCTGTAATTCACTCCCGGGTATCTGTTATTCAATATATAAACCACCCTTAACCCCTCGATTCGATTCCAGTCTGTAACTCACTGCCGGGTATCTCTTATTCTATATATAAACCACCCTGAACCCCTCGATTAGATTCCAGTCTGTAACTCACTCCCGGGTATCTGTTATTCTTTATATAAACCACCCCGAACCCCTCAATTAGATTCCAGTCTGTAACTCACTCCTGGGTATCTGTTAATCTATATATAAACCACCCCGAACCCCTCGGTTAGATTCCAGTCTGTAACTCACTCCCGGGTTTCTGTTATTCTATATATACACCACCCGGAACCCCTCGATTAGATTCCAGTCTGTAACTCACTCCCGGGTATCTGTTAATCTATATATAAACCACCCCGAACCCCTCGATTAGATTCCAGTCTGTAACTCACTCCCGGGTGTCTGTTATTCTATATATAAACCACCCCGAACCCCTCGATTAGATTCCAGTCTGTTACTCACTACCGGGTATCTGTTATTCTATATATAAACCACCGCGAACCCCTCGATTAGATTCCAGTCTGTAACTCACTACCGGGTATCTGTTATTCTATATATAAACCACCCCGATCCCCTCGATTAGATTCCAGTCTGTAACTCACTCCCGGGTATCTGTTATTCTGTATATAAACCATTCCGAACCCCTCGATTAGATTCCAGTCTGTAACTCACTACCGGGTATCTGTTATTCTATATATAAACCACCCCGAAGCCCTCGATTCGATTTTAGTCTGTAATTTACTCCCGGGTATCTGTTATTCTATATATAAACCACCCTGAACCCCTCGATTCGATTCCAGTCTGTAACTCACTCCCGGGTATCTGTTATTCTATATATAAACCACCCTAAACCTCTCGATTAGATTCCAGTCTGTAACTCACTCCCGGGTATCTGTTATTCTTTATATAAACCACCCCGAACCCCTCGATTAGATTCCAGTCTGTAACTCACTCCTGGGTATCTGTTAATCTATATATACACCACCCGGAACCCCTCGATTAGATTCCAGTCTGTACCTCAGTCCCGGGTATCTACTATATATATAAACCACACCGAACCCCTGGATTAGATTCCAGTCTGTAACTCACTCCCGGGTATCTGTTATTCTATCTATAAACCCCTCGATTAGATTCCAGTCTGTAACCCACTCCCGGGTATCTGTTATTCTATATATAAACCACCTCGAGCCCCTGGATTAGATTCCAGACTGTAACTCACTCCCGGGTATCTGTTATTCTATATATAAACCACCCTGAACCCCTGGATTAGATTCCAGTCAGTAACTCACTCCTGGGTATCTGTTATTCGAAATATAAACCACCCCGAATCCCTCGATTAGATTCCAGTCTGTAACTCACTCCCGGGTATCTGTTATTCTATATATAAACCACCCCGAACCCCTCGATTAGATTCCAGTCTGTAACTCACTCCCGGGTATCTGTTATTCTAAATATAATCCACCCCGAACCCCTCGATTAGATTCCAGTCTGTAACTCACTCCCGGTTATCTGTTATTCTATATATAAACCACCCCGAACCCCTCGATTAGATTCCAGTCTGTAACTCACACCCAGGTATCTGTTATTCTATATATAAACCACCCCGAACCCCTCAAATGGATTCCAGTCTGTAACTCACTCCCGGTTATCTGTTATTCTATATATAAACCACCCCGAACCCCTCAGTTAGATTCCAGTCTGTAACCCACTCCCGGGTATCTGTTATTCTATATAAAAACCACCCGAACCCTCGGTTAGATCCAGTCTGTAACTGACTACCGGGTATCTGTTATTCTATATATAAACCACCCCGAACCCCACGATTAGATTCCAGTCTGTAACTCACTCCCGGGTATCTGTTATTCTACATATAAACCACCCCGAACCCCTCGATTCGATTGCAGTCTGTAACTCACTCCCGGGTATCTGTTATTCTATATATAAACCACCCCGAACCCCTCGATTAGATTCCAGTCTGTCTCTCACTCCCGGGTATCTGTTATTCTATATATAAACCACCCCGAACCCCTCGATTAGATTCCAGTTCATAACTCACTCCCGGGTATCTGTTATTCTATATATAACCACCACGAACCCCTCGATTAGATTCCAGTCTGTAACTCACTCCCGGGTATCTGTTATTCTCTATATAACCACCCCGAACCCCTCGATTAGATTCCAGTCTGTAACTCACTCCCGGGTATCTGTTATTCTATATATAAACCAACCCGAACCCCTCGATTAGATTCCAGTCTGTAACTCACTCCCGGTTATCTGTTATTCTATACATAAACCACCCCGAACTCTTCGATTAGATTCCATTCTGTAACTCACACCCGGGTATCTGTTATTTTATACATAAACCACTCTGAACCTCTCGATTAGATTCCAGTCTGTAACTCACCCCCGGGTATCTGTTATTCTATATATATATATATATATATATACCACCCCAAACTCCTTGGTTAGATTCCAGTCTGTAACTCACTCCCGGGTATCTGTTATTCTGTAAGTAAACCCATGAACCCCTCGATTAGATTCAAGTCGGTAACTCTCTCCCGGGTATCTGTTATTCTATATATAAACCACCCCGAAACCCTCGATTAGATTCCAGTCTGTAACTCACTCCCGGTTATCTGTTGTTCTATATATAAACCACCCCGAACCCCTCGATTAGATTCCAGTCTGTAACTCACTCCTGGGTATCTGTTATTCTATATACAAACCACCCCGAACCCCTCGATTAGATTCCAATCTGTAACTCACTCCCGGGTATCTGTTATTCTATATATAAACCACCCCGAACCCCTCGATTAGATTCCAGTCTGTAACTCACTCCCGGGTATCTGTTATTCTATATATAAACCACCCCGAACCCCTCGATTAGATTCCAGTCTGTAACTCACTCCCGGGTATCTGTTATTCTATAGATAAACCACCCCGAACCCCTCGGTTAGATTCCAGTCTGTAACTCACTCCCGGGTATCTGTTATTCTATATATAAACCAACCCCTAACCCCTCGATTAGATTCCAGTCTGTAACCCACTCCCGGGTATCTGTCATTCTATATATAAACCACCCCGAACCCCTCGATTAGATTCCAGTCTGTAACTCACTCCCGGGTATCTGTAATTCTATATATAAACCACCCCGAACCCCTCTATTAGATTCCAGTCTGTAACTCACTCGGGTTTCTGTTATTCTATATATAAACCACCCCGAACCCCTCGATTAGATTCCAGTCTGTAACTCACTCCCGGGTATCTGTTATTCTATATATAAACCCCCCCTAACCCCTCGATTAGATTCCAGTCTGTAACCCACTCCCGGGTATCTGTTATTCTATATATAAACCCCCCCTAACCCCTCGATTAGATTCCAGTCTGTAGCTCACTCCCGGGTATCTGTTATTCTAAATATAAACCGCCCGAACCCCTCGATTAGATTCCAGTCTGTAACTCACTCCCGTGTATCAGTTATTCTATATATAAACCACCCCAAACTCCTCGATTAGATTCCAGTCTGTAACTCACTCCCGGGTATCTGTTATTCTATAGATAAACCACCCCGAACCCCTCGATTAGATTCCAGTCTGTAACTCACTCCCGGGTATCTGTTATTCTATATATAAACCACCCCGAACCCCTCGATTAGATTCCAGTCTGTAACTCACTCCCAGGTATCTGTTATTCTATATATAAACCACCCCGAACCCCTCAAATGGATTCCAGTCTGTAACTCACTCCCGGTTATCTGTTATTCTATATATAAACCACCCTGAACCCCTCGATTAGATTCCAGTCTGTAACTCATTCCCGGGTATCTGTTATTCTGTATATAAACCACCCTGAACACCTCGATTAGATTCCAGTCTGTAACTCACTCCCGGGTATCTGTTATTCTATATATAAACCACCCCGAACCCCTCGATTAGATTCCAGTCTGTCACTCTCTCCTGGGTATCTGTTATTCTATATAAAAACCACCCGAACCCTCGGTTAGATCCAGTCTGTAACTGACTACCAGGTATCTGTTATTCTATATATAAACCACCCCGAACCCCTCGATTAGATTCCAGTCTGTCTCTCACTCCCGGGTATCTGTTATTCTATATATAAACCACCCCGAACCCCTCGATTAGATTCCAGTTCATAACTCACTCCCGGGTATCTGTTATTCTATATATAACCACCACGAACCCCTCGATTAGATTCCAGTCTGTAACTCACTCCCGGGTATCTGTTATTCTCTATATAACCACCCCGAACCCCTCGATTAGATTCCAGTCTGTAACTCACACCCGGGTATCTGTTATTTTATACATAAACCACTCTGAACCTCTCGATTAGATTCCAGTCTGTAACTCACCCCCGGGTATCTGTTATTCTATATATATATATACCACCCCAAACTCCTCGGTTAGATTCCAGTCTGTAACTCACTCCCGGGTATCTGTTATTCTGTAAGTAAACCCATGAACCCCTCGATTAGATTCAAGTCGGTAACTCTCTCCCGAGTATCTGTTATTCTATATATAAACCACCCCGAACCCCTCGATTAGATTCCAGTCTGTAACTCACTCCTGGGTATCTGTTATTCTATATATAAACCACCCCGAACCCCTCGATTAGATTCCAATCTGTAACTCACTCCCGGGTATCTGTTATTCTATATATAAACCACCCCGAACCCCTCGATTAGATTCCAGTCTGTAACTCACTCCCGGGTATCTGTTATTCTATATATAAACCACCCCGAACCCCTCGATTAGATTCCAGTCTGTAACTCACTCCCGGGTATCTGTTATTCTATATATAAACCACCCCGAACCCCTCGATTAGATTCCAGTCTGTAACTCACTCCCGGGTATCTGTTATTCTATATATAAACCACCCCGACCCCCTCGATTAGATTCCAGTCTGTAACTCACTCCCGGGTATCTGTTATTCTATATATAAACCACCCCGAACCCCTCGATTAGATTCCAGTCTGTAACTCTCCCGGGTATCTGTTATTCTATATATAAACCACCCCGAACCCCTCGATTAGATTCCAGTCTGTAACTCTCCCGGGTATCTGTTATTCTATATATAAACCACCCCGAACCCCTCGATTAGTTTCCAGTCTGTAACTCACTCCCGGGTATCTGTTATTCTATATATAAACCACCCCGAACCCCTCGGTTAGATCGAGTCTGTAACTCACTCCCGGGTATCTGTTATTCTATATATAAACCACCCCGAACACCTCGATTAGATTCCAGTGTGTAACTCACTCCTGGGTATGTTATTCTATATATAAACCACCCCGAACCCCTCGGTTAGATTCCAGTCTGTCACTCTCTGCTGCTGCCATGCCTGTTTGCTGCCTCCGGGTGGGGTTGCGATGGGCGTGTGGTGTTCGGTGTCTCTGGTGTGTGAGGCCCAGCCTGTCTGTGTCTGCCTCTTCTGTACTTCCCTCCTGCTCCAGCTGCTGTGTCTCGGAGCGGAGAGAGCGACGGAGAGGTACAGAGAGAGAGAGAGAGAGAGAGAGGCGCCTCCCGGACTCCCCCAGCCGGTTTCCAGCCGGCCGCACCTCCTGCATTCGATCTGGACCACCCCTGCCGGGATTAACCCCCTCCCCCCCCCCCCCCCCGATTCCCCCTCCGACTTCCCGCGGACCCCCTGACGGTGCTTTTCAAACCTTCTCCCCCCAATGTTTGTTTTCCGTTCGCAGCGCTGGCTCGCGACGTGCAGTCCGGTGCGTCGGCCGGAAGGTTCCGGCGTGAGTCGATCGCACGTTTCCCCCCTGCTCCCGCGGTGACGGAACATCCAGCGGGGAGCGATCGTGGGGCGTTCCCTACCTGCATCCCCCCCCTCCCAACCTGTACATCCCTGGACACTAAGGGACAATTGATCATGGCCAATCCTCTTAACCTGTACATCCCTGGACACTAAGGGATAATTGATCACGGTCAATCCATCTAACCTGTACATCGCTGGACACTGAGGGACAATTGATCATGGCCAATCCACCTGACCTGTACATCCCTGGACACTAAGGGACAATTGATCATGGCCAATCCTCTTAACCTGTACATCCCTGGACACTAAGGGATAATTGATCACGGCCAATCCTCTTAACCTGTACATCCCTGGACACTAAGGGACAATTGATCATGGCCAATCCTCTTAACCTGTACATCCCTGGACACTAAGGGATAATTGATCATGGCCAATCCACCTAACCTGTACATCCCTGGACACTAAGGGACAATTGATCACGGCCAATCCTCTTAACCTGTACATCCCTGGACACTAAGGGATAATTGATCATGGCCAATCCACCTAACCTGTACATCCCTGGACACTAAGGGACAATTGATCATGGCCAATCCTCCTAACCTGTACATCCCTGGACACTAAGGGACAATTGATCATGGCCAATCCACCTAACCTGTACATCCCTGGACACTAAGGGATAATTGATCATGGCCAATCCACCTAACCTGTACATCCCTGGACACTAAGGGACAATTGATAATGGCCAATCCACCTAACCTGTACATCCCTGGACACTAAGGGACAATTGATCATGGCCAATCCACCTAACCTGTACATCCCTGGACACTAAGGGACAATTGATCATGGCCAATCCACCTAACCTGTACATCCCTGGACACTAAGGGATAATTGATCATGGCCAATCCACCTAACCTGTACATCCCTGGACACTAAGGGACAATTGATAATGGCCAATCCACCTAACCTGTACATCCCTGGACACTAAGGGACAATTGATCACGGCCAATCCTCCTAACCTGTACATCCCTGGACACTAAGGGATAATTGATCACGGCCAATCCTCCTAACCTGTACATCCCTGGACACTAAGGGATAATTGATCATGGCCAATCCACCTAACCTGTACATCCCTGGACACTAAGTGACAATTAATCATGGCCAATCCACCTAACCTGCACATCCATGGACACTAAGGGATAATTGATCACGGCCAATCCACCTAACCTGTACATCCCTGGACACTAAGGGACAATTGATCATGGCCAATCCACCTAACCTGTACATCCCTGGACACTAAGGGATAATTGATCACGGCCAATCCTCCTAACCTGTACATCCCTGGACACTAAGGGATAATTGATCACGGCCAATCCTCCTAACCTGTACATCCCTGGACACTAAGGGATAATTGATCACGGTCAATCCATCTAACCTGTACATCCCTGGACACTAAGGGATAATTGATCATGGCCAATCCTCCTAACCTGTACATCCCTGGACACTAAGGGACAATTGATCATGGCCAATCCACCTAACCTGCACATCCATGGACACTAAGGGACAATTGATCATGGCCAATCCACCTAACCTGTACATCCCTGGACACTAAGGGACAATTGATCATGGCCAATCCACCTAACCTGTACATCCCTGGACACTAAGGGACAATTGATCATGGCCAATCCACCTAACCTGCACATCCATGGACACTAAGGGACAATTGATCATGGCCAATCCACCTAACCTGTACATCCCTGGACACTAAGGGACAATTGATCATGGCCAATCCACCTAACCTGTACATCCCTGGACACTAAGGGATAATTGATCATGGTCAATCCTCCTAACCTGTACATCCCTGGACACTAAGGGACAATTGATCATGGCCAATCCACCTAACCTGCACATCCATGGACACTAAGGGATAATTGATCACGGCCAATCCACCTAACCTGTACATCCCTGGACACTAAGGGATAATTGATCATGGCCAATCCACCTAACCTGTACATCCCTGGACACTAAGGGACAATTGATCATGGCCAATCCTCCTAACCTGTACATCCCTGGACACTAAGGGACAATTGATCATGGCCAATCCACCTAACCTGCACATCCATGGACACTAAGGGACAATTGATCACGGCCAATCCACCTAACCTGTACATCCATGGACACTAAGGGATAATTGATCACGGCCAATCCTCCTAACCTGTACATCCCTGGACACTAAGGGACAATTGATCATGGCCAATCCACCTAACCTGTACATCCCTGGACACTAAGGGACAATTGATCATGGCCAATCCACCTAACCTGTACATCCCTGGACACTAAGGGACAATTGATCATGGCCAATCCACCTAACCTGTACATCCCTGGACACTAAGGGACAATTGATCACGGCCAATCCACCTAACCTGTACATCCCTGGACACTGAGGGACAATTGATCACGGTCAATCCACCTAACCTGTACATCCCTGGACACTAAGGGACAATTGATCATGGCCAATCCACCTAACCTGTACATCCCTGGACACTAAGGGACAATTGATCATGGCCAATCCACCTAACCTGTACATTCCTGGACACTAAGGGACAATTGATCATGGCCAATCCACCTAACCTGTACATCACTGGACACTAAGGGACAATTGATCATGGCCAATCCACCTAACCTGTACATCCCTGGACACTAAGGGACAATTGATCATGGTCAATCCTCCTAACCTGTACATCCCTGGACACTAAGGGACAATTGATCATGGTCAATCCTCCTAACCTGTACATCCCTGGACACTAAGGGACAATTGATCATGGCCAATCCTCCTAACCTGTACATCCCTGGACACTAAGGGACAATTGATCATGGTCAATCCACCTAACCTGTACATCCCTGGACACTAAGGGACAATTGATCATGGTCAATCCTCCTAACCTGTACATCCCTGGACACTAAGGGACAATTGATCATGGCCAATCCTCCTAACCTGTACATCCCTGGACACTAAGGGACAATTGATCATGGCCAATCCACCTAACCTGTACATCCCTGGACACTAAGGGACAATTGATCATGGCCAATCCACCTACCCTGTACATCCCGGGTCACTAAGGGACAATTGATCATGGTCAATCCTCCTAACCTGTACATCCCTGGACACTAAGGGACAATTGATCATGGTCAATCCACCTACCCTGTACATCCCTGGACTCTAAGGGACAATTGATCATGGCCAATCCACCTAACCTGTACATCCCTGGACACTAAGGGACAATTGATCATGGCCAATCCACATAACCTGCACATCCCTGGACACTAAGGGACAATTGATCATGGCCAATCCACATAACCTGTACATCCTTGGATACTAAGGGACAATTGATCATGGCCAATCCACCTAACCTGCACATCCTTGGATACTAAGGGACAATTGATCATGGCCAATCCACCTAACCTGCACATCCCTGGACACTAAGGGACAATTGATCATGGCCAATCCACATAACCTGTACATCCCTGGACTCTAAGGGACAATTGATCATGGCCAATCCACCAAACTTGTACATCCCTGGACACTAAGGGACAATTGATCATGGCCAATCCACATAACCTGTACATCCCTGGACTCTAAGGGACAATTGATCATGGCCAATCCACCAAACCTGTACATCCCTGGACACTAAGAGACATTTGATCATGGCCAATCCACCTAACCTGTACATCCCTGGACACTAAGGGATAATAGATCATGGCCAATCCACCTAACCTGTACATCCCTGGACACTAAGGGACAATTGATCATGATCAATCCACATAACCTGTACATCGCTGGACAGTAAGGGACAATTGATCATGGCCAATCCACCTAACCTGTACATCCCTGGACACTAAGGGACAATTGATCATGGCTAATCCACCTAACCTGTGCATCCCTGGACACTAAGGGGCAATTGATCATGGCCAATCCACCTAACCTGTACATACCTGGACACTAAGGCACAATTAATCATGGCCAATCCACCTAACCTGTGCATCCCTGGACACTAAGGGATAATAGATCATGGCCAATCCACCTAACCTGTACATCCCTGGACACTAAGGGACAATTGATCATGATCAATCCACATAACCTGTACATCGCTGGACAGTAAGGGACAATTGATCATGGCCAATCCACCTAACCTGTACATCCCTGGACACTAAGGGGCAATTGATCATGGCCAATCCACCTAACCTGTACATACCTGGACACTAAGGGACAATTAATCATGGCCAATCCACCTAACCTGTGCATCCCTGGACACTAAGGGACAATTGATCATGGTCAATCCACCTAACCTGTACATCCCTGGACACTAAGGGACAATTGATAAGGGCCAATCCACCTAACCTGTACATCCCTGGACACAAAGGGACGATTGATCATGGCCAATCCACCTAACCTGTACATCCCTGGACACTAAGGGACAATTGATCATGGCTAATCCACCTAACCTGTACATCCCTGGACTCTAAGGGACAATTGATCATGGCCAATCCACCTAACCTGCACATCCCTGGACACTAAGGGACAATTGATCATGGCCAATCCACATAACCTGTACATCCCTGGACACTAAGGGACAATTGATCATGGCCAATCCACATAACCTGTACATCACTGGACACTAAGGGACAATTGATCATGGCCAATCCACATAACCTGTACATCCCTGGACTCTAAGGGACAATTGATCATGGCCAATCCACATAACCTGTACATCCCTGGACTCTAAGGGACAATTGATCATGGCCAATCCACCTAACCTGTACATCCCTGGACACTAAGGGACAATTGATCACGGCCAATCCACCTAACCTGTACATCCCTGGACACTAAGGGACAATTGATCATAGCCAATCCACCTAACCCGTACATCCCTGGACACTAAGGGACAATTGATCATGGCCAATCCATCTAACCTGTACATCCCTGGACACTAAGGGATAATTGATCATGGCCAATCCACCTAACCTGTACATCCGTGGACAGTAAGGGACAATTGATCATGGCCAATCCACCTAACCTGTACATCCCTGGACACTAAGGGACAATTGATCATGGCCAATCCACCTAACCTGTACATCCCTGGACAGTAAGGGACAATTAATCATGGCCAATCCACCTAACCTGTACATCCCTGGACAGTAAGGGACAATTAATCATGGCCAATCCACCTAACCTGTACATCCCTGGACACTAAGGGACAATTGATCATAGCCAATCCACCTAACCCGTACATCCCGGGGCACTGAGGGACAATTGATCAGGGCCAATCCATCTAACCTGTACATCCCTGGACACTAAGGGACAATTGATCATGGCCAATCCACCTAACCTGTACATCCGTGGACACTAAGGGACAATTGATCATGGTCAATCCACCTAACCTGTACATCTCTGGACACTGAGGGACAATTGATCATGGCCAATCCACCTAACCTGTACATCCCTGGACACTAAGGGACAATTGATCATGGCCAATCCACCTAACCTGTACATCCCTGGACACTAAGTGATAATTGATCATGGCCAATCCACCTAACCTGTACATCCCTGGACACTAAGGGACAATTGATCATGGCCAATCCACCGAACCAGTACATCCCTGGACACTAAGGGACAATTGATCATGGCCAATCCACCTAACCTGTACATCTCTGGACACTAAGGGACAATTGATCATAGCCAAACCACCTGACCTGTACATCCCTGGACACTAAGGGACAATTGATCATGGCCAATCCACCTAACCCGTACATCCCTGGGCACCAAATGACAACTAATCATGGCCAGTCCACCTAACCTGTACATCCCTGGATACTAAGGGACAATTGATCATGGTCAATCCACCTAACCTGTACATCCCTGGACACTAAGGGACAATTGATCATGGCTAATCCACCGAACCTGTACATCCCTGGACACTACGGGACAATTGATCATGGCTAATCCACCTAACCTGGACATCGCTGGACACTAAGGGACAATTGATCATGGCCAATCCACCTAACCTGTACATCCCTGGACACTAAGTGACAATTGATCATGGCCAATCCACCTAACCTGTACATCCCTGGACACTAAGGGACAATTGATCATGGCCAATCCACCTAACCTGTACATCCCTGGACACTAAGGGACAATTGATCATGGTCAATCCACCTAACCTGTACATCCCTGGACACTAAGGGACAATTGATCATGGCCAATCCACCTAACCTGCACATCCTGGGCACTAAGGGACAATTGATCATGGCCAATCCACCTAACCTGTACATCCCTGGGCACTAAGGGACAATTGATCATGGCCAATCCACCTAACCTGTACATCCCTGGACACTAAGGGACAATTGATTACGGCCAATCCACCTAACCTGTACATCCCTGGACACTAAGGGACAATTGATCATGGCCAATCCACCTAACCTGTACATCCCTAGACACTAAGGGACAATTGATCATGGTCAATCCACCTAACCTGTACATCCCTGGACACTAAGGGACAATTGATCATGGTCAATCCACCTAACCTGTACGTCCCTGGACACTAAGGGACAATTTATCATGGTCAATCCACCTAACCTGTACATCCCTGGCCACTAAGGGACAATTGATCATGGTCAATCCACCTAACCTGTACATCCCTGGCCACTAAGGGACAATTGATCATGGTCAATCCACCTAACCTGTACATCCCTGGCCACTAAGGGACAATTGATCATGGTCAATCCACCTAACCTGTACATCCCTGGCCACTAAGGGACAATTGATCATGGCCAATCCACCTAACCTGTACATCCCTGGACACTAAGGGACAATTGATCATGGTCAATCCACCTAACCTGTACATCCCTGGCCACTAAGGGACAATTGATCATGGTCAATCCACCTAACCTGTACATCCCTGGCCACTAAGGGACAATTGATCATGGCCAATCCACCTAACCTGTACATCCCTGGACACTAAGGGACAATTGATCATGGTCAATCCACCTAACCTGTACATCTCTGGACACTAAGGGACAATTGATCATGGCTAATCCACCTAACCTGTACATCCCTGGACACTAAGGGACAATTGATCATGGCCAATCCACCTAACCTGTACATCTCTGGACACTAAGGGACAATTGATCATGGCTAATCCACCTAACCTGTACATCCCTGGACACTAAGGGACAATTGATCATGGTCAATCCACCTAACCTGTACATCTCTGGACACTAAGGGACAATTGATCATGGCTAATCCACCAACCTGTACATCCCTGGCCACTAAGGGACAATTGATCATGGCCAATCCACCTAACCTGTACATCCCTGGACACTAAGGGACAATTGATCATGGTCAATCCACCTAACCTGTACATCTCTGGACACTAAGGGACAATTGATCATGGCTAATCCACCTAACCTGTACATCCCTGGACACTAAGGGACAATTGATCATGGCCAATCCACCTAACCTGCACATCCCTGGACACTAAGGGACAATTGATCATGGCCAATCCACCTAACCTGTACATCTCTGGACACTAAGGGACAATTGATCAGGGTCAATCCACCGAACCTGTACATCCCTGGACACTAAGGGACAATTGATCATGGCCAATCCACCTAACCTGTACATCCCTGGACACTAAGGGACAATTGATCACGGCCAATCCACCTAACCCGTACATCTTTGGACTGTGGGAGGAAACCGGAGCACCCGGAGGAAATCCACACACACACGGGGAGGACGTGCAGACTCCACGCAGTCAGTGACCCAAGCCGGGTTCGAAGCCGGGTCCCTGGCACCGTGAGGCAGCAGTGTTAACCACTGTGCCACCGTTCCGCCCTTCTCTTAAATCTATACCCCCCCTCCCCCCACCCTCGCTTATGTTTTTACAAATGCTTTTATTTGGTACTCATGAACGTAGATCGAAACTGAAAATGTATGTATACACAGCGGTCGTCTTTAGTTCTGTACTGCGGCTGCGTTGTCCACTAGGTGCTTATTTCCAGTTGGGAAATCTCCTTCTCCCCCTTTTATTCCTGACCCCCCCCCCTCCCTTTGTAATCGCCTGGCACCTCCGGGAAGGACCTGCTCATTGGGGTACTGATCGGGTACGCTCTGTGCCCCACTTTGAGCTGCATTAGGCTGAGCCTTGCGCAGGAGGAGGTGGAGTTGGCCCTGTGCACTGCTTCACTGCAGAGTCCCCACCCTATTTCAAACCCCAACTTCTCCTCTCACTTCTCTCTCACCCAATGGTGTACCTGCCCTCCCCAGTAGTCGTGGCCAGGGCCGGAGGGAGGTCCCCGTGGAGGAGCCCTCCTGCATTCCCACCCACTCAGCTTCTGGCCCCTTTACCCCCCTTTACCCCCCCGCCTTTACCCTCCTCGGGCCCCCTCCCCCTCGCCACTCACTCAAACGCCATGATCAGTTGAAGAAGGTCTTGGGGATGTCGATCGGGATGGATCTGAACAGGAAGAGGAGCCTGGGCAGTACGGTCATCTTGATCGTCTGCGCCCTCCCCGCCAGGGAGAGCGGGAGCGCGTCCCACCTCCGCGGGTCCTATTTAACTTCCTCCGCCCAGGTTCCCCTCGTGGCTCCGTGTCCAGTTGTGAGCCATTTGGATCCCCAGGTAGCGGTATTTGTTTCGGGCCTGTTTGGACGGCAGCCCCTCCAGCTCTTCCCCCTCCTCCTTTCCGGGTTCACCGGGAAGATCTCGCTCTTGCTCAGGTTGGGTTTGTAGCCCGAGAAGGCCCCAAACTCTTTCAGCAGCGCGATGATTCCCCCCATGCTGCTTTGTGGGTCTGAGATGTCGAGGAGCAGGTCACCCGCACAGAGCGAGACTCTGTGCTCTCTGCCTCCTCCCCGGTCCATCGGGGAACTGTTTGAACCCGCTGCGGGTCCCGAGGCGAACAGTCCCTGGTCGAAGGTCTCGAATGCTTTGTTGACCTTTATCGGCTCCATCGCTAGTTTTCCCTTTGCTGTCTCTAATCTGCGCTATCTCCCTCGTGGGTGCCTGTTTCTCAGCTGGGGAGCCAGCAGGCGGCCGGCCTTGTCTCCGTGTTCGAATAGGGTCCCCCCTCCGTGTCCGGCGGAGTTGGTTCCTCGTGGAGAGCAGGTCAAAGTCCGTGTGTAGCTTTTCCCTCTCCGCCGGGAGCTCTACGGTCAGGGCCTCGGAGTATCGACGGCCCATCTCCAGGATGGAGTCGATCAGTTGTTGCCTCGCTTCCCTGTCCCCACGGCCTTGTGGGCAATAATTTCACCCCTGATCACGGCCTTCAGCACCGCCCAGGAGGTGGCGAGTGAGGCCTCCCCATTCTGGTTACTGGTAGTATACTCGTCTCTGGCCTGTGATATTTTCTCGCTGAAGGCCTTATTGGCCAGGAGGGCCGTGTCCGGCCTCCATGGGGGGGGTGTTGGGCCCAACCCGTGTCCAACCTCCATCCATGTCGTGTGGAGCCTGGTCGGAGATTACGATCGCGGAGTATTCCGCTGTTATAGTCCCTGGAAACACCGGGGATTTCCACCATGGATTTCTTCATAAACTCCAGGGTTGTCCCAGTTGGGAGCGCACACGTTCCCCAGGACGACCGGTGCCCCGTCAAGGACACCGCTGACCATGACGTACCGTTCCCCCCCCCCCTCCCCCCCCGGTTGTTTCCCGCCTCTGGGTTTTGGATGAAGCGACCGGCAGGCTCTGTCTGTTTCTGCTGGGTG